>NC_053428.1:12423142-12653096 GCF_007990345.1 Gossypium hirsutum | reverse complement strand
CTCGTGTTTTAGATTTTCGATAATTTTATTTATTTCTCTTTTAATTTAATGCTCGTATTTTTATGTTATTTCATTTTAATATTATTAGCATTTTATGCATTTTATATATTTTTATATTTTTGTATTTATATTTACAATTTAATTAAATTTTAATTTTACTTTATTTTAAATAATTTTAATAAATAAGGCAACGAATCGGTTTAGCATCGAGTCACCGAATTCATCGCTATGTTGGGTGAATATCGATGGCTTATGTTAAATTCGGGACCCGTTTTAAAAATAAAAAATGTTCAAAAATCCTCGTGTTTCAAAAAAATTTTCTCGTGTTTTAATACAACCCGATTAAATATTAAATTGAATTGGTTTGACACTAATTCGTCGATTTCATTGCCATGTTGGGGTGAATATCATCGATTCGTGTTAAATATGGTACGTTTTTCTAAAAAAAAAATTCTTGTTTCAAATTTTCGAATCTTTAAAAATTACTCGTATTTTAGAAATTTTCGAATTTTCGCATTTTCAAAAGTTTTCGTGTTTGAAAAAAATTTTCGCGTTTAAAAAATTTCTCGTATTTCAAAAATTGTCGTTTTTTATAAATCTTCGTGCTTTCAATAATCCTCGTGCTTTTAAAAATTCTCATGTTTCAAAAATCTTCGTGTTTTCAAAATTCTAGTGTTTCAAAAATTTTCTTGTTTTCAAAAAAAAATTTCGTGTTTTAAAAATAAATATTTCCGTGTTTTAAAAATTTTCGTGTTTTAAAAATTCTCGTATTTAAAATTTTTTTTTTAAGAAAAAATTTTGTTTCAAAAAAATGTCTTGTTTTAAAAATTCCCGTGTTTCAAAAAAAAATGTCGTGTTTTAAGAAAATTTCGTTTTTTTTCCAAAAATTTTCGTGTTTCTAAAATATTCGTGTTTACAAATTCTCGTGTTTTCAAAAATTCTCGTATTTAAAAAAAAAAATTTTCGTTTTAAAAAGAAATACTGCGCTTCAAAATTCTCGTGTTTTTTTTTAAAAAAAAGGGGTTCTCGTATTTCAATCGGATCACGACTAAATATTAAATGGAACTCGTATTTTTGAAAATTAAGACAACATGCGTTTAACGAGATACCAATTTTGGGCGTCGCGAGAGTGCTAATACCTTCCTCGCGCGTAACCGACTCCCGGACCCTAATTTTCTCTGGATTTTGACGTGGACCTAAAATTGTCTCTTTTTTTTAGAAAAGTTTAAAAAAATTCTTCTAAAAAAGGATTTTATTTGGTGTCCGATCACACCTAAAAAAGATCGGTGGCGACTCCTCTTTTGTAAATAAAATTTGAAACTTTAATTTTTCAATAATCATTTCAACTAGCGCCCGTGCCGAATTTTTAGGTCGCTACAGCTTGGATGGATATATATAATTATTGCATCGTCAAATTCATTTGATATTTCAATAGTAGGTTGAGTTGTACTTTTAAGGATAGATTATAGATTCGTATCGTTGAAATTGGATGCCCAAGACCTCAACTTAGCATTGCCGACTTGTCAAAACAGAAATGGTCCTCGAATGATTATCCTTCTTACAGCAGCTGGGGAGACACAAACATACCCTTAACAGCTCGATATTTTGTCCATTCCCTGCTATGAAATCTGGCAAATGGAGGCATGATTTAACGTTCGTTTCCAATTTTGCTTTGACTAATGGAAAACCTTAGCTAAAACCCAACAAAAATCAAGGGTCCTACCTTCACCCAAAAATTGATTGGCACCAAGGACCAATTATACGATGAGAAATATGTGGGTTCCTAGGCCAATTAAAGCTTTTTTTTTATTTTATTTCATGTGATATAATTGGGCATCAAATCTCAAGCTATCATACAGATGAAAAATAATAAAGTTGTCTAGTTGGGTCTTATCCTTTCTTTTGGCTTTACATTTTGAGTTCAAAGTTTGCTTAAAAGACAGTCAATTAATTGAGCTTGTGATTGATCTTAATAATTAAGCAAATGCCGATGCTCATGTTCATTAGCTTGGATGTTCATGACCCAATTCCGCTTTGAAAATCCCCTCCATTTTAACCCAAAAAAGACCGAGGTAAAAATGGAAGTAGTTGAGCTGTCATGAAAGAGAGATAATAACGCCCAAAGTGTTGAAAGATTGTGGGGATGAGAAGTAACAATCACATACAAGATTGTGTCTGAATGTACTGGAAAGCAACCTGGGCGATGGATGAAATTGTAGTGATTGAATGACAACCAAAGAAGAAGCTTCATGAATGGATTTATCGGCTATAATATAATAAAGAAACTGACTTCACCGATTAGCAGCCTAGCTGATCAACAATGAAACACGGCCCCTCGCTTTTCTTTCTCCTTTTAATGGAAAGTTTGAGCATTGAATCTTCAAAAGCAATTTTTTTAAAAATGGGTAGAACTTTAGGTTAATCAAATGTTTAAGCCTTTACCGCAACATTATTGGATCAGTTGTTTATTTTAGCTTTAACCTTTTTTTTCTTTTGTTATTTTAGTTGTAATTTTTTTTCTTTTTTCTAATTTGAAAAAGCTTACTCAACTCTTAAATTTTTAACGGGGCATGGCAGTATCTGTGGTAGTCCACTATATATGGATGTATATTTTTTTAAATTATGAATTTTTTGAATTTTTTTCAAAAAAAAATAATTTAATTAAAATTTAAATGTTGAGAATTAAACTGATAAAAAATAAAATCAAAGAAATAAAAAATTTAAATATTAAGGTTAAATTTATAATTAGCTATGAATTTATAAGATAAGATAAACAAAGAAGATATGTGATTCTAATGTCTATATCTAATAAGATCCTTTATCTCATTAAGTTTTAGTATTTAAACTACACAATAATTTTTAATTCGAATAATTTCGAGTCTTAATTTATTGGATTAATATTGATAATTTAATCAAATTTCAATATATATTTATAATTTAATTGTATTGCATTTTGTAGCACCACAACAATTATAATAGAAACTGTTAATATCTAATAAAATCACAATATTTTATTAAAAAATCGTCCATTTTGTTTTGTTTTAAAATAGGATTGCAATCATTAAAACAAAAGATTCGTCCAACTCTTGTAAATAGCACAAATTTAAAATTTTGAATTTTCTTTTTTAAAATTCCAATATTCAATAATTTAGTATAACAATGCATATAATTAAGTACATCGTTATATATTTTTAAATATATTTTTTTATAACAAAAATGTTTGTTTCCAGTTCCACAACAACCTTTGTTTTTTTTAACCGAAACAGGTCCGAAGTCAAACACATAAACAAGGTAGAAGCCAAAACAATGTAAAAGATAGAAGCTTGCTTAGCATTTCTTCTGACTAGTCTCTCAGCAACTTGCGTATGCTTCCGCTGCCCAGTATTCTAATATCTTCAACTACAAGTCTATGCATACAGTGGCTTCTGCATGTTTTGCCTTCAATTAAGTTCTTCAAATTCTAGTCCCTCAAATTGGAAATGCCGGTCAATAGTACACAGTTGTTCAGCGTGAAAAAAATTAATTTGGCCCCTACCTTGTCCGAAATGAGCAATCCTTGACTATATCTAAATATAGACCAATTTGGGTTGGAAAGTAATGCCGAAGCCCTTTTCTCCTTTAACCGCTTTACTTTACATTCTATTATTTTCAATATTCATGTCGAAACAATCCTGCAACCTCCTCCTGTCATGATCCACTTTTTCTTCTTCAAAACTCTTGTACCCTGCTTTAACCAAATTCCCTTGTTCTTGCTATCATTCTATGTAATGTGGATTTGGTTGTTTACATTCAAAGCAAACTTTATTACGTTCAATCCACATGCTAACCATAGCTATATCAACATTCTCAAACAAATTCATTTCCCCAACTGATATGAAAAAAAATCTAAGATTTGACATGTATTCCACAAACCCCGACCCTACTTCTTATCCAAATCAAATGAGATGGTCTATCGTTTCATGTTCAACATATCAAACCAACTTATTAAAATTTTATGCCTTTAATCTTATTAATAGTTTAAATAATTACGTAATTTCAGGGAATTTTTTATTTGTATATAAAATGGTGGTTAAAACTTTTGTTAAATAACTATTTGATACGGGCTCAAATCATATGACTTTTATCCCACTCCACTTTCAATATTGTATAAGAGAAATACATTTTTACCCATGATAATATTGTATTATGACAACTTATGCATTATCATTTATTCAATTTAATCTCTAATTGCGGAGTATTAAAATTAAGTGCGATTGATTTTTTAATTAAACTATACTTCATATTCATTTTAGAGTTTGCTAAAAATTAATATTTTTGAGATTTATGTTGCTCCTTCCTACAAATTTCAATAATATTGTCAAACATTGTTTTTCATTTTAGGGAATGTAATGTATCTTAATATTACACCTAACATTTATTAGTCTGTAATAATTAATTATTTATATTTTTTTTCTAAGTCACCTTAATTATAAATGCATTTATTCATTGTAATCGGAAAAAAAAATCCAAATTTCCAAAGGCAAAAAATACAAATCCGGTAGCGAATTCGGAGTTTCTAGTTTGGTGAAAGAAGAGGATTATGATGCAAGAAAAAAAAAGACGTCCTCAGAGCCTACACAGTTTCAATGGTCATTCATTCAATTACCAAAGCAGAAAGAGCAGCTTATAATTATTAGGCAGGCAGGCATG
The DNA here is from genome assembly GCF_007990345.1 of Gossypium hirsutum. Classification (NCBI taxonomy): domain Eukaryota; kingdom Viridiplantae; phylum Streptophyta; class Magnoliopsida; order Malvales; family Malvaceae; genus Gossypium; species Gossypium hirsutum. Next base: position 12,648,407 of record NC_053428.1, on the reverse strand, counting down.
AGTTGACGTTAGTTTTCAAATTTTCCTTTTGACTCTTAAGAAAAACCGGCCCAGTGGTCCTCCCTTTTTCAGTCACAGTGACGACAAACGTTCCTTCCCTTTTCTCACCCTCTTCCTTTCCTTTTATAAACAACCCAACCGTTTTCCACTCGTTCTCCATATTGGTACAAAGTATGTAGCTACTATACACAATTGTTTATTACAAAAGAAGGAAGAGCTAATATGAAAATAAAATACATAATTTAGAAACACTTTCCTTTCTTCTTCTGGTTGTCGTCGGTATAACCATTATAATTTACTTTTTAAGGTTCTTTTTTCTTTTCTGATTTGGTCTGTTGAATTTCAAAAGGTTTATTTTATCATTTAAAATGTTTTATTAATAATATATAATTCAAAGTATAAAATTTTATTTTCAATTAAGGCTGAGAGTTGTTCAAACCTGATCAAATCTTGGAACATATCTAGTCTTATCCTTTCCTTTTTCTTTCTTGCCCTTCCTTTCCATTCCCTGGATGATATGCCTAAAAAGTTTAAATGCAATTGGAACCCAAAAGGTCATTTTGTATATAATGTAATTAAATGATAAAATCGTATATATTATTGTATTTTTACAAAATTAATATTTTTTTCTATATTTAAAAAGGTTAAAAATTAAGTGTTTAGTTATTAAAATCATAAGTAGTTTTGTTAATTGAGTCTTAACTTAATTGGCATGTGTATTGTTGTCAATATAAGAGAATGTGTGTTCAAGTATGTTGAAGCGTGTTATCTTTCTATTTATGGGCTGGGTAGCAACTATGGGAAATTCTATGAAATTTTGTCAACTTAAAATTTTAATTATGTTTACAGAAAATAAATATGACTATAATGATTGGACCAATATTTTTAAATTAAAAAAATAAGAAAATTAAAATTTTTAACTTTTAAAATACAAGGACTAAATTCATATACAAGTACAAGGACTAACAACATATTTTAACGGTATATTTATTTATAATTTATAATTAATATATATAAACAAGAGATTTAAGTAACTTTTGAACGGTTGTTTATATTATTGAATTTACAATTTTAAATATTTTTTTATTATTCATAAGATTGAGCACATTTATAAATAAATAAATAATTTACTAATATGTTTAGTTAAATAAATTTACTTGAAAATAAAAACTAGCATGGTTATAAATAAGAATTTAATTTTCTTCAAAAAATTTTATTAAATGAATTTATATAAAAATAAATAAAAAGTTAATTTTATATGGAATTAATTTTAATTTAATTTTTACCAAAAAATAAAAAAAAAGCATATTAAATTAATTTTGAATAGCAAGTTTTAGTTATTTATATAATAAGTAACTTATATTTCAAATATAAAATTTTATAAATAATACATTTATATAATCTAATGTGTTATATTTATATTAAATATACATTATTTACGAACAATTATGATCAATTTATTGATTATTAAGAAAAATAAAAAATTAAATTAAATAGTAAAAAGATTAATTTACAATGTATCAATTTTTTATAATTTATACAAATAATTTTTTATTACCACTATATTTAAATTATCAAAATAATTTATATATTTTAATTTTATTTATTACTTATTATTTTGAATAATATTACTTTGCATTTATGATATAAATACTTTAATGATTATTTAAATTTTTTATTTTGAATTGTTAAATTAAAACTTTACCTAATTACAATAATTAAAAATTTATTATTTCAAAATTAATTAAAAAATGATAAAAATAATTAAAAATACTAATTAAAATTATGCGCGATACTACATTTAAAATTGTAAAGGATTTTGCCTATATTACTTTTAATAGAAAAATATTGTAAAAGATTTTGCCTATATAACTTCAAACTTCGGTGCAAAATTCAAGTCGTTGATGCTGACTTTTAGGTCCTTTTATCACGTGAAATGTTCGTTCAACCGCCCCTTTCATGTCAACAATAGGATATTACATTTCTTCGAAGGAGAATCCGCTTTCCAGATAACGAAATTATTAAATTTTATTTACCAATATATACGTTTTCAAGAGTGAGTTTCTGAAAATTTTCATTTTTTTTAATATCAAACTAGGTAAATTTTTTCAAAAAATTACGTAGTTATATTTCTTTTACAAAATTGTTTTTAGTTAAAAGCGTTTTTAATTGATTTGCAGTGTATTTGCAATAAAACATTAAGCACTTATAAAGTTAAATATTATAAAATATGTCTTTATATAGACTCTAAGTCTCGTTTCTTTTATTTTCTTAAATGATATGAGATATGAGTTTATATAGACTTATAATTTATTTACAGTTTGTTCCTAAACAATGTAAGATTGCTTACTTTGAATCTTATGTTGTTAGTTAAAACAGTTAACTATCCCACATTGTTTAGAAACAAATTGTAAATGGATTTTGAGTCTATATAGGCACATATCCCACATCGCTTAAGAAAATAAAATAAATGAGATTAATATCTTTATAAAGACCCATTTTGTAAATTTTATTTTTACAAAAAGTAACACAAAAAAAATATACTGGAGGTAGAAAATACTTCAAGTTGAAAGCATTTTGTAATTGACCTAGTCTCGTAATTTTTCAAAAATAAAGATGAATCATGAACTCAAAATTAAAAAGAATCAACTTCAATGCTAACTTATCTTATTTTCTATTCACTATTTTGAAGCTATATGTAATGGTGGAGCCTAGTAGAGGCTTAGGGGGGCTATGGACTTCCAAGGTTTAAATTTTTTACAATTTAACAATATACTATGGTTCTCCCAAACATAAAGGTAGGCCCCTTAAAAAGTTTAAGATTTTTGTAATTTCCTCATTTATATATATACTTGTTTTTGGATGATCATGAATTTGTCAAATTTGAATTGAATCGACTGTTTTTATGTTTAAATTGATTGTCATATTAGAATATTGCTTCTTTTGAATTAATTTTTTATATATTTAAATTGATTGTTACATATGACGTCTAATTTTAGCCTAGGCACCCAAAGATTAGCATCTTGACTCCACCATTAGCTACATAAATCACAAATCAAAATAAGGAAAATATAATTAAGATGCATTTATTTAGAGAATGTATGATTTTTTTTTTGAAAAAAAAGCAAAGAATTTCAACCTTATATTTCTACCAAAAATATATAAAAATTCTAAAAGTGTGAGGTGAAGTGGCCAATATAATTGATCTTAGGCTTAGCTATCTTTTAAACATGAAGTTTCCCAAACTACTAGATAGAAGAAATGAAAAGGAATGAAGGGTAGGTCTCAGAATCCTCTCCATCCTAAAATGATTAGCCATGTTTTAAGTTTTGTTATAGCAATATTTAGAATTTATAGTATTTTTTTTACATATTGTAGTTTGAATCTTTTTATAGAAATTTTTTATTAATTAAGGAAAATTTACTATATCATTAAATTCAATTAATTCAAAATGATAAAATCATATCATGGTATATAATCTATTAAAAGAAAGTTTAAATATGTCTTTTAGATGTTAGACAAAACTCCTAACCATCACTACAAACAAGTTAGTGATGTAATATTAAATAATTAATAACAATCGTGTCAATATGTTAACAATTATGAATTCTATCAAGAATAATTTAGATAAACCACATCGTGGTCATCCAATTATCACAAAAATTTTATTTTAATTGTTAAAATATGAAAAAATATAAAAATAATCATTAATATTATCGATTTGTACTTTTAAGGTAAATACATAAAGCTTTATAATATATATCTTTCACTTAGGTTAAAATAAAAACATTTTCCATTGTTTTGTAGGCTAGACTAGAACATCTCTAATCCCTTTAAGGCTCTTTACCCAAAAACTTAATTTCACTATTTAATACAAAAAGAATATTTCAAAAAAGCCCAATAATTATGTACAAGAAAAGATGAAATAAACGAATAACTAAAAGATTTCTTATTAAATTGTTTGCTTTAAGTGTTTGTATATCTCTCAATTATTTCTTGATGTGTCCTCAAGCTTTATTTATATCAAGGAAATAAATTCTAACCATTGGGATAAAAAAGAGCCATCGTAAGCATTAGAAGTGTGAGTTAAAACAATCATTTACAATGAAGCATTGTAAGTATTGAAAGTATCGACGCCACAAACTTTCGTATTGTTACAAACTGTGCATTAAAAATATTTTATTTACAACAAATTTACATCAAAACAAGTTACTCGCAATGAATAAAATAAATGCTCTCTATCATTCATACTGTTACAATAACTAGCCTTTTCTTAATTAGACATATATTGAATGAAAATCTCCTGCTCTGAATTCCTCCGCATAGGAAAATATGCCGCCTGTGCTTTTTTACACTTTTTTTTCTTTTCTTTTTCATGTCTTTGTTTCATTTTTGCAATTTTCATTTTAATCATGCAAGAATTTTAAAAATAGAAACAATTTTAGAAAATAATTTAAAAACAAAATGATTCTTACATCTTTTATATTTTTTAAGCTGCAATAGAAAAAAATATATTTAAAAAGTTTTAACAATACATTAAATATTGTTTTAATATTTTTTTAAAATAGCGTTTTAAAACAAAATTTTAAATTCATTTCCTTAAAACAAATTTTAAAAAAAGTTGATACAAAATTAACCCAAATTTTACGTTATTTTATTGATTTCACTTTAATAAATTTATATTTTTGAAATTCATTTGTAATTAATTAGCTCCTTAAATTCATTTTATCAAATAATTTAAAAAATTTTCTTTATAAAAAAACCATATTTTTAAAATCGAACAAATGATCAAACCGATCAAACCTCGATCCCCCGTCAAATTAAAAAGTATGACACATATACTTTTTAAATTTTTTTCTATTTTTTCATGTCTTTGTCAAGAAATGAATATTCATTTTGCAAATTTTCATTTCATTTATGCTATAATTTAAAAAATATAAATAATTATAGAAAACAATTAAATTAAATAAATTTACCGTGGTTGTTTTAATTTACATCTTTTATATAATTTTTCTTGCAAGTTGGAATAGGAAAAAAATCATTTTATAATCAATTAATTTTATATGTAATTATATTTAATATTAAATACCTTTTAATTAAATATTTTTAATTTAAAAATAATGGATAATCTTGAAATTTTGAAAAAGTTTATTTTAATTTAAAATTAAAATTTCATCAATAGTGTTTGAAATGGATTGGACTAGTCGGAATGGGAATAAATTAGAGTATTGGTCCAAAAAAGGGTATAGAATCAATTGAACCATAAATTGGTAAGTATCAATTGAACCAATTAAAAAATCGATTGAACAATATTTTTATTTTTGATTTTTTAATATGATCGACAAACCGGTAGCTTGACCGGTTCGACCATCGATCCAATTATAAAAAAAAAACATCTTTTTTTATAAAGTAATAAACTTTCAAATTATTTGATAAAATAAATGTAAGGAGCTAATTGAATACAAATGAATGCATAACAATTTTTCAAAAATATTATATTGTTAAAGTAAAATTAATAAAATAACGTAAAACTTTGATTAATTAATTATCAGTTTTTATTTTGAGTTTATTTATTTATTATTAAATTGTTTTAAGGAAATTAATCTAAAAAATTGTTTTAAAACTAATTTTTCAAAAATATTTAATGTATTATTAAAAAGTTTTAAAGAAATTTTCTATAGCAGCTTAAAAAATATAAAAGATATAAATGAAAAGAGACATGTATTTTTTTAATTTATTTATCTTCTAACACTATTTATATTTTAAAATTATTGCATGATTAAAATGAAAATTGCAAAAAATGAAACAAAGACATGAAAGAAAACTGTAAAAAAACATATGTAGCATATTTTCCTATGCGGGGCAGGAATCCAGGGGGTTTTCATTCCCATATATTGGCTTGTGAAAATATATCTCTTCACTTTTGCTTCAAATACATCTTCAATAAGGAAATAAATATTAGAGGTCTTCAAAGAGTACGCTTCTTTTAGAAATATAATTTTTTTTAATTAAAGAAATTCGATTACACCAAAAAATTTCAAATCACCAATTGGTTGATTGTTTTCCTTTATGATTCAACTTATTAAATTACTACTTAAAATTTCAAAATTAAGAAAGTCCAAAATTTTGGTCAAAAACAATCAAGAAATATAATAAATTACTCAACAAGTTAGTTGCCATTAGATAAATTATTTATAATTGAGTCACCTAATTTACCCCCAACATATAGTTCCTTGATTCTTTGCAAGCTGTCGTTTTAATTAGCATGGTTCTAATGGGTCTGTAAAACTGAAAATGCTAACATTAACCTTTTCCCTTTGCAAAATTTTCATTTTATACTACCTTGACAAAATAAGATGTTATTGAATGGGTTTATATTATTTTAATAACATGTTGGAGTATTGTGAAAAAAATTAAAATGAAATTCACTGACATTATTTTATTTGTTAATAATGTATAAAATTATATATTATTAATTTATCGAATATTAATCATTTTAAATTATCAAATACAATGAATGGTATAGTGTTAGCGTAATAAATATGAATTTGTTATTTAAGATTTAACTTAAAAAATTATTATTTAATAAATTTAATTCCAAAAATAAAGTTAACAATGTGTCATGTATTTATTTCCATTTTAAATACATAATTAGTTAAAAATATTTTACGATTAATTTACCAGATAATTATACGTACCGTTCTGATTGCATACTATTTTTTTATAAATTGATATCTAATAAATTTTACACTAATATATATAATTTAGTTTTTAGTTATTAAGTTGCCGCCTCTTTTACAAAAAAAAGTGTCATTTTCATGTGTAGTGAACAAACAATAGAGGATAAGATGTAAGATCAAGGACCCAATTTGAGCAGCATCTGAGTGGCTTTTTTTTTCTTCATCCCCACACCACTTTTTTTCATGTAAGAGCTGTATTGGAAATTGCTTTGGTTTGGTTTGGTTCACGTGTTATTGAATAACCACACCATTGAAACTTGAAAGATAAAAAAAAAAAAGAAAAAAAAAGAGAGAGAGAAGGGGGGGGTGGTGGGGAGGACTTTAGGGAAATAATTGCAGCACGCAAAGCCTAAATAGCTATAGAGGTATGGTTGTCCTTGTTGCCCTGTCTCCTTCATGCAATGAATGCAAATTCCTTTGTAAATAATTCTGGGCCCTCACAAAATTCTCCTTTTTTTTTTTTGACTATTTCAAACAATCTTTAGTGCAGATATGAGTTTGGTTTTGTTTATTGAAAAAGGCATAGGTTTCTTCTTCTCTTTAACTCTCATTAAAGCCTTGTTTGCATTAAGCATGTTCTCAAAGGGGAATATAGATCGATATATAAGGTGAATTTGAGACATAACACGTTCATCCTATCTTTTTTTGCTTTCACTAATGGTACATATACGAATGAAGCTACATTGTAACGAAACCATTAATGCTAATATGGTAATATCTTTACCTTCGCATTATAGTTGTAGATTTCAGTTGTAAATCTCGTATAGGTAGTGCAATGCTTCTGTAGACAAAATTGCGAGAATCATAGCATACAATATATTTCAAGTTTGCATGAATCAATGATATTGACTCAAAGTCAGTCAAATGTGGAGTTGAAGGTACTAGTGACATGCCACTAAAAACCATAATCCTAAAGAAAAAGGAATGAAATTTAAAATTAACGGAGCGGTAGAGTGTATGGACACAGGTTGATACCATTTCTTACTAATCCATGAGATGTCCTTTTATGGACAAAACGACACTATATGTGGACGGTGACACTCTTCCTCTGCCACCACCAATAGCTTTTTATTGTCCGATAGCTAACACTCGTGCAGTTTACAGGGTAACTCCAGACGAAAAATATTTGCTCAATCAATCTTGTCCTGTTCGGGGCTTGGATTTGGTGAATTTTACCTCTCTTTTACACTTCAGGTAAGACCCTCCTCTTTCAATAATTATTCATCTTTTCTTTTGAAAGCCGGAGAGTGAAATATGTGAACAGTGGTATGCTATGCAGGCTTATACGGTGTATATATGAATCTTGGTTGGTCGTCGACACAGCAGTTACCACGTGACCTTGCAAAAAAAAGTTGTTACATCCAACATATTAATAAGTAAACTATGATGATAAAAGAAATCAAAATTACATTATTTGCCAAAACAATTTTAATTATATTGTGTTAGGTTTATATATTTTGAATGACAAATGCTTGAATTTCTAAAAACGGTAAACCAGCTTCAAGTAACAACCAAAACTGAATGAAATAAAAAAGTAGGTGTAAAAGCCCACGTGCAATGTGAAACGTCGTGAACCAAAATTCAGTGCTCTACTGCTGGTTTGGGTTCCGGAGGTTTTGCGGAAAGTGCGTAACTGCCGCTCTATCTTCATTAACACCAAACTTGTAATTAAATTTTAATTAGATTTATATTAGATGAGCTAACAGTGCAAGTATATTTAAAGGTTTTGACATTCTTTTTTTTTTGAACGGTAACTGGCTTTCCTTAAAAAAAAGAGTGAGAAGAAATCAAAAACGTTGGAAAGACAAGAGGTAAAACCAAATGCTTTGGTTATCACCTTTTTTTTTTTACATTTAAGTTGCTTAAAATAAATTAATTCTGGTTAATAACATCAAAAGAATTTGTATGCTACTTTATAAAGTACTGTTGCATTAATATCAGTTAAATTGCTTTGTATAATTTAATCCATCAAAATCTTTAACTGAAAACTATGTTAATTTAATATTAGATTTTTATTTTTATTTTTTTATTTTTATAAATTATAAGAGAAATATAAAGTATTAACAATAGCATGATTCGAATCCTGACATATTTGTGACATTAACACATTGACCATCAAACTAAGATACATTAGCATACAGTCAGCATGATATATTTAATACATCAATTATAAATTACTAAGTACAATTAAACATAGTTAATAATTTATATCTAAAAAATGCATATAAAAACATATAAAATACAACAATATGTTGAGCCGAATTATCAAATCTAACAGTGATACTGACATGTGATTGGAGCAAGTAGAGCAAAAGGACTAGTGGACCATCCTATTACAGTGTAACATGCTGCACCATATCCCGGGCATCATATTTTTGTACTTTATTTATAGCAAAAAATAAAAGATAGAAGAATTTCTTAAAAATAGATAAATAAATAAATAAAGAGAAAGCTAAAGATTGATGTAACCAGCAAGAAAAGGTGTTAAGATCATGGTATGTCTATTCCTCAATTATTTTACTATATACTTTTTTTTATATAATTTTATTTTTGGGTGAAAGTGCCCTTCTGATTTATTTATCAGATGTTACACGCAATCACCTCTTCCTTTTTTCTTGGTTTAAAAACCCACAACTTGGAGACCTTCAAAACTTGGAACTTCATTATTTCATCTTCTTCCTCCATCTCCGCTCTTTCCCTGTTTTACAAGCAGCAAAGCTACACTTCCAACTATGGAAGATACTAAAATGGAGGACTCTTCAAATCAAAGGGAAATGTCTCACGAAGAAATGCCTGAAACACACAGCAAGGGTGGCCTCATTACCATGCCTTTCATAATAGGTACAATGCATTCCACTCATAATTTCTTTTTGCATTGTGTTGCATAGGTGTTTGTACGAGGTTTTCACCATGTCTCTGGTGTATCATCTTTTAGCTTTTGCGTTTGTTTTCAACCTTTGTTTGTCGGGTGTTTACTAAAAGCGGTAAATCGTGGCATGTCTTTACTTTTTTCTGGTTCATGCAAAAAGCTTAGCATCCACATCAGATACTTCTACTCTAGTGTTAGAAGAGTTTTCATGGTGATTCTGGAACACTTAAATGATGGGTTTTCCCTGTTGAAATGCAGCGAATGAATCATTTGAGAAGGTGGCGAGCTATGGGCTGGTTCCCAACATGATACTGTACCTGATTAAAGATTATCACATGGGAGTTGCTAAAGGCACCAATATTCTCTTTTTCTGGCAAGCTGCTACCAATTTCACCCCTATATTGGGTGCTTTCGTCGCTGATTCATATCTGGGTCGATTCCTAACCATCGGCTTGGGCTCCATTTGCAGTCTCTTGGTAACATTTTATTTTCTCCCAAGTTTTATATATGATGTTTCATTGTTTCTTGAGATATAGTCGTATGATTTTCTTCTTAATGGTCATTGTTTCCATGTGTAGTCTAGTTGGAAGACTTAACTTGGAAGTGAAATAACCAATAATTTATAGATGTTGACAACAACTAAAACAAATATTAATTAATTAGGAGATAATGGCCAGCTTTAGCTTAAGGAAGAATGTCCCTTGGGATCATGTTTTATTTTATTCCATTTGCTAAGTTAGCGCCTGTCACAAAGGATTTGTCCCGGCAGCCCACGTGAATATAGGAAACAACTGACCTTTTTTTTTTGGGGCTCTGGAGGTACTGCTATCAGTTTATCATTATTGGGGATAAAGCCTGGTGCTAAATAAATGAGTGAGGACCGAGGAGACTACACCCCTCTCTCTCTCCACTTTTTCAGTTTCTTGTTCATATATATCAGGTCTAAATATCTGCCACTCCAGCTAAAAACTTTGGTGGCTGTGGTGGGTGGATTTTGTTGGCTATTGGTTCTAGACTAGACCAAATTAATGCCCCTTTTTTTGACCAAGTTCCCTTTTTTTTCAAACATTATGACTAAATAATTTGAACAAACACTATAATTTGTTCAAGTACTTTGTGTCTATGGGGAGTGAAATTGGGAGGAATTTAAGAAGTTTCATTGTAGAAAGTATTGATGATCAAAACTATCTTTATAATCTGCTAGAACTCATCATCACAGTCTAGCTCAATGTTTCCTTCACTTATTTTTTCAAAAAAGAAACTTGTGCATGATCCTGTTCAAGTCCATTATTTTTCCTTACTCCCGATGTGGACAGACTTTGCATTGTCCCCTTTCCTTTACTAAAACCATAACAACATAAATAGTCATATACACTAACAAAAATTTCTAATATAAAGGGACGCTTAAGTTGAGCATGATTTCTAAAGGCTGTCACCCTTAAGAGTGCATGTAGGCACAAAAATGGTGCGGGTCTTTATCAAAGCGTCTTGCTTAAGGACTTGGGAGTGTAATTAGCTAGGCGCTTTAGTTGATCTGTATTACGCCTTGGAACATTGGTGCAAGGTTTGACAAAAATGCTCCCAAGTTTCTACTGGTAAACCCCGATACCAGCTCTGACAACACTTTTACCAAAGCGAAAAGTAATAGAGACATTTGATGGTTATCGGCACTGGACCAGTTTTACTTTTTCATCATCTTACTCTATTATTAGTTTACAGAAAAAAAATCTGGTCCAGCCTGCTCACCTGGTGCAATCCTATTAGAGAGTTGGGGGGTGAGCAACTTGGCTTCTGAACCATATGATTAGGTTCTCTATTGGGGCCAAAATGAAATAGTGCTAGTTTGCACTTAAAAGTTCTTTTAGAAACAATTTTGTTAAAGGAGTTGTGGTCCGTTAATTAAAGCTTCCTAATTCTTAAATTCAAAAGAACAATATTTTTCCATTTTGTATTGTCTTTAATTCGTTTTGGTTAAATATATCGTGATCTCAATCTTTTTGATAGATTTCCTAGAGTTAGTTATGTTCAAGCATATTATTCCACATCTCCAATACACTATCATGAATTCCCTCCAATGCTTTATTATGCATTTTCATGAGAATAATCCTGACCTCGAATTTTTTAGGGGATGATACTTTTATGGTTAACAGCCATGGTTCCACAGTCAAAGCCTCCACCCTGCGACCTAATGACACAGACCTGCAGTTCTCCAACATCGGCGCAGATGACTCTATTATTCTTCTCATTTGTTCTCATTTCCCTTGGAGCTGGTGGTGTAAGACCATGCTCCTTGGCATTTGGGGCTGACCAATTGGACCGAAGAGATAATCCGAAAAATGTCAGGGTCTTGGAGAGCTTCTTTGGCTGGTATTATGCATCTGCAGCTATATCTGTTTTAATTGCATTGACTGGTATTGTTTATATTCAAGATCACTTTGGATATAGAGTAGGCTTTGGAGTTCCAGCAATCTTAATGTTGCTCTCCGCTCTTGTGTTTTTCCTTGCTTCTCCCTTCTATCTTAAGCAGCAGGCAAGCAAGAGCTTGCTTACTGGCTTTGTTCAAGTAATCATCGTTGCTTATAAAAACCGAAATCTGACATTTCCACTTCCAAACTCAACTGCAAGTTACCATCATAAAAGGGATTCTAACGTTGTTGCACCAACGGACAAATTAAGGTACGAACAATAATTGCAGTATCCTTCACCATTTAAACGTCGTTCTTGATTTTTTTGACTGACATGTTTTATTCACCATGTTGCTGCCCTGCTCTTAGATTTTTAAACAAAGCTTGCATCATCAAAAACCCCGAACAAGACATTGCTCTGGATGGCTCAGCCGCAAATCCATGGAGTCTTTGCACGGTAGAGCAAGTGGAAGAGCTAAAAGCGCTGATTAAGGTCTTACCATTGTGGTCTACTGGGATCATAATGTCCATAAATTTAAGCCAAAACTCATTTCCTGTGCTTCAAGCTAGCTCTATGGACAGAGACCTTACAAAAAAGTTTCAGATTCCAGCAGGCTCTTATGGGATGTTCAACATCATCTCCCTTGCACTATGGGTTATTTTCTATGATCGTGCGATCCTCCCCATGGCATCAAAGATCAAGGGTAAACCAGTACGCATTGGTGTCAAACTAAGGATGGGAATTGGACTCTTTCTTACCTGCATTGCTATGGTAGTTTCAGCCATTGTCGAGAATGCACGACGAAAGGAAGCAATTCGATCCGGGTTTCAAAACAACCCTACTGCAGTTGTGAAAATGTCTGCTATGTGGCTTGTGCCACAGTTTTGCCTGAATGGTTTTGCTGAGGCCTTCACTGCAATAGGGCAGACAGAGTTCTTCTATTCCGAGTTACCCAAGAGTATGTCAAGCATTGCCGCTGCCCTCTTCGGACTCGGATTGGCTGTGGCAAATGTGCTAGCTAGTGTTGTTGTGAGCATCATCGACGATATTACTTCAAAAGGCGGTAAAGAGAGTTGGGTTTCGAGCAACATAAACAAAGGTCGCATCGACAACTACTATTGGGTTCTTGCCATATTGAGTTTCATCAATCTGTTCTATTACTTCCTCTGTGCCTGGGCTTATGGACCGACGGGTCGACAAGCAACAAAAGTTAAATTGATGGCAGGAAGATGATTTGTCTAATATAGGAACCAAGGTTAAAACCTGAAGTGAAATGGGTTGAAGATTGTAGAAGATTACACTGATCGGAAAAAGCCCTTATATTTGTTAGCTTGATGAGTGCTTTGGAATGACTGTTGCAGTTCAAAATTTGTCTACATATAAAATATAGTCTGGTGTTTAGTGAGTAGGAAATATAGTTTTTGAAACCATATAACATCTTTTATGCATATCATTTGTGTGAATTTCTTCTCCAAAATCTGTGTCATATATATCATTCTTTACCCTCTTTTTACATTGTATTTTTATCACACTGCTTTAATATTGCAGTAACTAGTGGGTTGATCTGAGTCTGAAGTTTACCTTCTAATAGTGGTTTCAGCTGCTAGATGCCTACATTTATTAAAACTACATTTGCCTTTCTTGTTTATTTGTCTATATATCAATGTATGTATGCTTCGTAAACATCACTCTAGGAAAGCATTTTGTATATATGTTGTTGACTTTCGTGACAGCTTAAGTTGATAGGAAATAGTACAATTATTTACATTAAAGTTTGATCACAATTTATTGGGTTTTTTTCTTGGAGTATTTGTTGTATTATAATTTCTTCTTTGCTCTGCAACATTCAAATACAGTCGTCAATAATGGTCCCTTCGAATCATTTGAAAATGGGAGGTACATGTTGCAATAAACAAATCCAAATATTTAGTAGTACGAAACTTATTGATAGGTGGTGTCTGTTTTTTGTTCGCAAAACCAGAAGAGTCCTTGAAGACCTCAATTATTGACACTACCAAGATTGTTTGCTACTGCCATGACATCATTGATGATGGACCATTTACTTAGCAAGAACCCCATTGTCTATAGAATAAATGGACTACATTCTGGTACCATATGTTCATTTTATTTCTTTTTTGCATCTTCCATTTTTTATATTACAAAAACATCCGAAGACTTACAAAATAGAATGAAATTATAAAGCATAAACAGTATGATGAAATTGAAGATCTCAACATGCGCATAATTAACTTTTGCCAACTATACTGAAATCTATGTTCTCACTTTAATCAAAACAATAAGAAAATGGATCATAAGAGTTAAAAGTGAGAAATTAGTACCCCACCATCCCAACCGTAAGCAAAAGTCCACGCTTCATTGTCCTTATACTAAGTTGGTACCACCACCATTGATTCTGTCCTTCCAACAAACATCCCTCCTCTACATATATATATGGATACTGATAATACGCAAACATGCAAAACTTAACCCTCTTCTCTCACCCCACCAACGAATCCATAACGAAAAAAAAAAGAAAAACCACAAAAGTAAATGGCTTGTATTGCGGTCGGTGACACGATTCCCGATGGTACTCTCTCATATGCTGATGAGGCCCATCAGATTCTAAACGTGTCCGTATACTCCCTTGCTGCCGCTAAACAGGTCATTCTCTGTGGAGTTCCCGGTGCTTTTACCCCCACATGCAGGTAAAACGAGCTCCCAAATTATTCGCTTTTAAAACAAGGTCTATATTGGTATTGTCACCCACCTGTTTAAATAATGATCCTATCATTTATGTATATTTTATAATCGTTACTTTGGGATTTTAATTTTCTTAATGTTGTAGATATATATTATTAAGTTCACAATTACAACAAATATAAGGCCTTTCAAATATTATTTTCGCTGTTATTTGATTAGAAAACTTTACAGATGGGTCCTTAAATCGCATATATGTTGTCTAATTGTTTTCCAATTCCCGGAGCAGCTTGAAACATGTGCCAGGTTTCATTGAAAAGGCAGAGGAGCTCAAGTCAAAAGGCATTAGTGAGATTATAGTCATCAGTGGTAATAATCAACTTGCTAACTTTCCACTACTTGTTTAATTCATTTTAAAATTGAAACAGGCGTTAATTTAAAACAAATATTGATCATAAATTTTACGACCAAACAAATTAGACATTGATTATTACGGAAAACAGGCAACGAATTTTGGGGTTTCTGTTGCAGTTAATGACCCATATGTGATGAGGGCATGGGGCAAGTCATATCCCGAAAACAAGCACGTAAAGTTCTTGTCTGACAGCTCAGGTGCTTACGTAAAAACACTAGGGCTTGAGCTTGACGTGTCGGACAGAGGTTTTGGGATTCGATCACAAAGGTTTGCTTTGTTGCTTGATGATCTTAAGGTGAAAGTTGCTAACGTGGAATCGGATGGGCAGTTCAAAGTTTCCAGCGCTGAAGATATGCTTAAGGCTCTCTAACTCTTAAGGCTGATTGCTCGCTACTTTATCAACTCCACTACTGTCTTTTTGTTCTGCAATTCTACTGAATAAAGTGTGTTTTAGAATCTTCTTGTAATAAAGTTCAATTTTCAGTGTACATTCTTAAACAAACAACGGTTTCCTACTTTGTTGTTTCTTTTGTTTCGAAGGATGAAATTCCATTACATAAAGCAATTTCGCAGCTTGAGATAAGAAAAGGGATTGTTGCTTAAAAAGTCTGATTACATATAAATTGGGTTTAGTACGATTCTGACCTGACCTATCAGAATTTGTATCATCAGAAGTTATTCCATGGTTTTTTGTTTATAATTAGATCTGTTAGCAAGTTGAGTAATTTATTTGATCTCCAAGTTTGATCGAATTTGAGTAAATAATTTTTTTTTTTTAAATTTAGGTTTGTTTGACCTGATCAAAGTACATTATAAATATATATTTGAGTAGTTATTAAAGATAATCAAATCAACACAAAAGCACAAGCAAATGAAAAATTAAAATATAATCAAACAAACACATCTATAACAACCACATACAATGGTATTAGAGACTCAAATAAGACAATTGTACATAATAAAACTCAGATCTTAATACTCAAAGGACTCAAAGTCCTAAATTTTTCCGGCAATGTCAAAATCTCATTAACTTGTATGTGTGTTATTTTTGCATTATAATCTAAAGTGATATAGTTGATAAAAATTTTGACACATTTTAACACATTCATATATTTATTTCGTATTTGTATTTATATTCTTTTTATTATATTATATCTTAAATATATATTTTTTAATATGGTGTTGATGTAATATATAAAATTTAGTTCTATATCAAAAAATTAGAAAAGTGATAGCAAAATGCATTGATAAGTACTAAATACTGCCAGAACAGACGATATGTTACACAGATACATTTAAAAGAAGCATTCAAAGGGAGGTTAATGTTTTCAACATATTATAGGACCCCAGGATGAAATACCAAAAACAATATGGTTTTTGGCTTATATACATGCATAATACGTGTATATATAAAAAGTAGACGGAGAGAGATCGATCGATTGTCCGGTTTTGCTTGCTTTAAAAATTGAATCTGCGAATCCACACACAAGTGTCCTGCTAAAGGAGACAATGCACCCTTTTGATGCAGATCAAGACTAATCCTGTTTTTAAACCGCAACAAAATTAAAGGAGACCTTGGCATTAAAGTTGTCAGAATTGAGTCTAATTAACAGATTAAATAGATTGAATAAAATGTTAATTGATCCGTCAATTTAACTGCTGTCATAATTGAAAAAAAAAAACTGTTGTTAACCAGTAAAAAAATTAGAAACCATAATCGAAAAATATTTGAATTAATAATTTTTTTATCTTATTTGTTTTCACTTTATTTTCAACTTATGATCAGAAAGTGACAGTGATTGGTCTAATAGTTTAACTCGTTCAATCCATTTAATAAAAATTAATCATTTAATCAATTTGATCATTAATCTATTTTTAAAAATATTGATTACTAGTAAAGTAAGACAAAGTTAAAAAGTTAAAAGGGGGGAATTTTCGTACGGGACTAACCTCGATTTCTTTTACTCTCTTTTGCGCTTCGGTTACAAGTAACACAACGCCAGCACAAATTTCCTCCTGTTACAGACTCCCAAGTCCCAACGATGGGCGGCCTTAAATTTTTATTTTTCTAAGATGAAGTTACAAATTCTTTTTTGAGCTAGAATTAAATTATAAAGTTTTAGTGTGACTAAAAATATAATTTTATAATTATAAAAATGTAATCTATAAAAATAATCACTTGTATTTGCCTCATGTTACATTTTAGTCACTTATGTTTGAAATGTTACGTTTTAGTCACTTATGTTACTATTTTGCTACAAAGTGATCGCTCTACTGTTAAGTTCCTTTATCTCTCTAACGGTAATCCTACGTGGCAGTCCAACTAGATTTTAGATACTAACTTAAATTTTTAAATGGGATGAAAATAGATTTTTAATTAAAAAAATTAATTAATTAAAATTTTTAAATCTAAACCTTAACTAAAAAAAACTGTTCATCTCTTCTTTTTAGTTTTTGTTCAGTCTCTCCTTTTTTTCAATGGTTTTTTTTCATTTGAGTGGAAAAACTATTATTAAAATCAAAATAGTTGACATCAAATTGACTGCTTCATAAAAATGAATTCAATGGAGGGTTCAGGTATATCTTCTTTGCATTCCTCTATCTCTTTTATTCAATACTGAAAAATAAAATATTAGATTTTTTATTGTTTAATGAAAATCGTAAATTAAAATTCTTGATATGAATATTAACAACTAAAAGAATTTCAGATCAGAAAAAAGAGATACCCACAAAGGAATTGTGAACAAACAAGCCGATTCAGATAAGAAAAAACGGATTGAGAAACCAATTATTCAAGAACGTGAAGAATTGGAAAATACAATGATTAGGAACAAAAACGATTACCATCTTCTTATTTGTCGACAACCACTTCATTTTAAGTCTTAGAACATAAATTTATTAGTGAAAAAGACATACCTGGACCTTCCATTGAATCCTTTTTTGTTTTTGCACGTGAATACAAAATTTTGATGATAATAGCTTTTTTAGTCAATTGAAAAAGAAAACTAAAATAAGGGGGAGATGAATGGCTTTTTAACTAAGATTTAGGGTTTAAAATTTTTAATTAATTAAATTTATTTAATTAAAAATCTATTCTCATCCCATTAGGAAATTCAAGTTGGCACTTAATAGAATTACCGTTAGGGAGATAACAGAACTTAACGGAAGAGTGAACACTTCGTAACAAAATAATAACATAAGTGACTAAAACGTAACATTTCAAACATAAGTAACTAAAATGTAACATGAGACAAACAAAAGTGACTATTTTTCTATTTTTGTAGTTTACCCTTATAAAAAAATATAAATTTATGACTATATGAATTTAAATTTTAAAAAGAAAAAATATTTTTTTAGAGGTCAACTAACAATTTTAACATCACATCAATTATATAATTTTTTATAAAGTCAAATAGAAATTTATCATTTTGGGATTAAAGTTTGTGCACTCCTTAGTGTCACATTTACTACTAAAATTTTTCACAACTTACACGAGTCAATTACAAAGCAATAAATATCAATATGTATGAATTTCATTGGTGTATCAAAATACAATCTTTTAACTTTTTTTAGTTATATATATTTCTAAATGAAGAAAAGAAGAAAACAAATTAAATAATACATAGTTGTTAAAGTTTGCTAGGATGGTTTATCCATGGTGCCCTAAATTCGTTAGAAGCAGTCCATTGTTTGGCAATTGCAATTAACTCTCCATTGTCTTTCTTCTTCACCTCCAATCTTATTGAGCTAAGCTTTCCTTTGTTCCCTACAACTTTTGCCACTATCTCTACTTCTTCCTGCAATTTATGTATATACATAGGTAAACCATCGAAAAGTTTATATATATATATAAATGGAATTTTAAAGTTTTTAGGAATATACTTGAATTTTAGCCGATGAATAATATGAAATGTTGTAATCCATTGTGACATTGCCTCGAATTATTGCAGTTTCGGTGCATATGGCGATTGATGCAACGATGTCAACTATCGTTGCAATTGCACCCACTTGCCAGTTTCCATGTGCATCCTATTATATTTGAAACAATTTTTAATCAATTATATATATGAGTTTGTTTTTAATGTATAAATAAGTAATGGAATGAAACCTAAGTTGTGAACTATCTAAAAAAAAAAAACTTGGGTTTAAATCATAGTTGTACAGATAAAAAAAATAGCAGTGAAATCTTATATTAGATGAAGAGTTAAGAATTTAACTGATGCAGAAGGCGGTATGATGAAAGTACAGCGCACAAATCCCTTACGGGCATGATCGATTATCAATCCTTTAGCAGTTATATTTTGTAGCTCCACATGAGGCGTCTCTTTGTTTAGATATTCCTGAATCCCTTTCCGGGAAATCCGCGGCAACTTTTCCCCCTCCATGGTTGGACCTTTAATCTTTCAAAATCATACCATCAACAAATGCTTAATCTACCCTTGTTTACATCATTACCAAATTCAAGCAACAGAAATGCACAAGCGAGCGAGATATTTAACGAGCTGTCAAATGACAATTCATTTAAAAAAATTAATACTAGTAGATTTAGCATATCACCACCAGAAAATTCGAACCGAAGAACAACGAAAAATCATTATCAGCTGCTTGATTTATCAAACATAAATTCCTTAAAATAGTTGAATTAAATGACCTTTCTTGAAGCTTACCTGAAACGATCTGATCTGATGTGATCTCAGCACTTGGAACAAAAGCGATAAACTGCAGCTTTCCAAAGATTCAAATAACAAAAGAAACAAACAATTTTTTTAATTTCCTTAGAAATCCAAGGTGAGAGTAACCGTTTTTGATCAGCTTTCATCTCTTGAGATATGGTTGACCACTATAGTTTGATTTTCGTTTTATAGCGAGATTAATTAATTATTGACCGTTAGATACGGTTGGACAATTAGGGATCGTTGGATCTTTTTTCAGTTTTTAAATTTTGTTTTAAGAAGGGAGTAAGAGCATTAGCGGAGGCCGCAAAAGGAGGAGGCAACTGGCAAGAGCGGGAGAGGGGCCGAAATTTTTAGTTAATTTTTGTTTTGGGTTAAATATAAAATTAGTACTCGAATTTGTCAATTTGTTTCAGATTAATACTTAAAGCTTTCTTTTGTTCTAAATTGATACCTATTTTTTTCCGGTCAACTAGTCTGGTACTTGAATAGGCAAAAATCTAATTTTGTGGTGCTGGAACTGACTGAACAAAGGTCTGTCACCAAACAAATGTAATTATTGGAGCCGCAATGGCCTGTGAAATCTAAGAACCAAATAATAGCGTTCGATAAACCAACCCAAAGAAGTTTCAAATTCGAAGATCCAAGAAACGGAGTTGTTAGAAGATCCAAGAAACAGAAGCAAAACCAGAGCAAGAACGAGGTAGGGTATCGTATACATGCATCGTAAAATTAACATAAAAAGTTATACAAGTCAGGCCTTTTTATTTTTTATTTTTACCAAAACAACTTCATATGAGAGACGTCAGGGTGAGATAATCGGAACAGATGCAAACATAATATAATTCCAATAATCAACTATATATGAGACTCTCGTCAATATATGAGATTATTCATCAATGAAAGAAACTTCAAGGTCCATCAAGGAAAAGATAGGAAAAAAACCCATCACCAACCTCGCCACCGACTCCACAAGGAGGAAGGTGTAACACCTTGTGGAGGAGGAGGTGTGAGCAAGTCTAGCATAGTTTCCTTCTCCTTTGGGGTCAGTGGAACACCTCTAACAAGGTTCAAAGCCATGATGTGCACGTTAGTCTTTTGTCTGTGTTTATTGTAAGCCCACATACCACCAGCAGCACCTGCAACAAGCAGCTGTCCCCAACATCCTTCTATTTTAGTTTAAATATGAAATGTGGGTACAGATTACAATACCACCAGAGAGGTCTTAAGATTTTAGACTAACCGGTGATAGCCACAAGGCTGCAGTCTGCAGATCAAACTTTGGGGCATAAAGTACCGTCTCACCGTAGTCCTCTTCAAGCTTTTTATAAATCTCTTTGTCACTCTTTCCAGCTCGAATCTCATCACGAATTAACTGCAATAACAAAATAAAAAGTTGGAAGTTGCTATAAGATAAGCACAAAAGTATAGACAAACAAAAATGAAAGCTAGCACATGTTTCATTTTGCAACCCAAAAGACAGTTCATAGTTTTAATTACTAAACAGCGGGTAGATGAAACAATACTAGAGTTCCATGGAATGCAGAGAGTCCGGAGTTTTAGAAATATTAGAACATGAACAAGCTAAACAACACACAGAACAAGAAACGATCCAATTGCAGATCTACAGATTAGAAGAAAATAAAATATGATAAGACAACAAAGGCGTAAAAGCAAGCCATTAACCGACAAACTACTAGTTCAATGAAGTAACCATTTCACCATGATGACAAAAACTTGATCAACGAGTTCCACCACCCTCAAAAAAGTCCAAAGTGTGCAATAATATTAGAAGTTAGGAATTTGAGAACATTTAAGTGATAAAGTCTACCAAGAAACTATTTTTATTTTATTTAATGAGATAATAGCACTGAAAAAATTTATTAACAAGCATCGATTTCTTCTGGATGCAAATGCAGAAGGAAATAACTTGGCTTTTTACATAACCATTAGGAAAAGAACAGAAGAGTGTACCTTTCTGAGGAGAATTGCGATATCTGCTTGTGAATCTTCAATAGACTGACTCCCACATTCTGTACATCGCACGTTGTGGCTGATATTTCTTGCCCTGGTTTCCACGACTTGCGCCTTCTTCACTTCATCATCTTTGATTTCCATTCTTATTATAAATCACTGCATCTCAAACAAACTATCAAAATCACCCACAAGATAAAAAACATCACAAACGTTAGAATTTGAAAGGCTTTCTTTTTCAACAGTGAAGCATTTTATCGAACACTTCGCTCGACGAAAAGATGAAAGAATTTGAAAGGCCTTTCCTTTTCATCAGTGAAGCATTTTATCGAACACTTCGCTTGACGAAAAGTTGGAGGAAGAAGGAAACATTGTAGAACGACACCATTTTTCGTAAGCCATTTCTGATAATCAAATGATTTAATTTAAGCCCCAAGTTGAAAACCCAAGTACATGTGTATGTGTAAATTTACTTAAAAAATAGTGGCCTTAACATCAATAACCAGACCCTTTTTTTTCAACAAAAGCTAATAACTTTCTGCTTCTAAAAGTGAAAAAAAAAAAAGCATTTTCAGTTTCTTAGTGAGAACCCAGCACTTGGGTTTCATTTACTTGGACATTTTCATCAACTAAAATCCTCAAACATTTTTTCAGTTTTGTTTTCCAATTTTCTGGTTGTCGCAAGCGAGACAAGGAAAGCATGTGACATAGTAAGAAAAAGAACAAATGAAGACAAGAGAGAATACCTTGTCGGCTATACAGTTAGTGAGTGAGTGATTGGAGCTGGGGAATTACGATAAAAGGCTTAGCTTACCAAAGGGGTTCTGTTTCGAAGGAGGGGTTTAAGCTATAAAGCTAGTTGATACGGAAGCTGCTGCCGTCAGCATATTATAAACTGTGATGTTTATTTTGAATATTTTATGTGTTTAAATCAACTAATTCTTTAATTAATATTAAAATATTAATTATATTATAATTATTTGTTAAGGTGTTGTCATGGACTCTTTCGAAGAGGGTGTTTGACCTTTATACCGGGTGATTTCCGCGACCCACTAGTGCTCCAAGTTTGCAAAGTAGGTCTAAGGTGTCTGAGCCTGCCTCAAGGCTTTCGTGATTGGATTATCTTTGGTCTCCTACGTCACTAAATAGTCTCAAACGATTGCTTTGCCTCTGTGGATGACTAAAAACTTAGGACTGTTGTTAGTATTTGTTGTGTAAGAGAGTTAAAAACAAGGTGTCCAAGTTTTAGTCCTTTTTCTTTGATCTCTTTTGTTGGCTTTTTGTGATCTCTCATATTAGGTCAATTGTTGAAAATTTACTAACGAAATAGCTAAAATCGGCACTTGAGGTAGCCAACTTTCAAAGTCGGTGCCATCTTCAATGTATATATATTTTAGGCTCAAATTAAAAATGGAAAAATATCATAAATAGCCCCTATATTTTACCAATTTTTCATTTAACTGATTTTAATTATTTTCAGTTATAAACAAAATTTTTAAAAAAAGGGCAGTACCCAACTTTGAAGTCGGCACCTCCGGGTGCTCTCTTCTATAAATATTATGAATTGTCCCCATGTTTTATCAAATTTTCATGACAGTTACTTTCAAATTTTTTTTTTCAGTTTCAATACAATATTAATAGGTTTTAAGCCAAGAATTTGGTTGGAACTACAAGTAAATGTGGCATTTATTCTATTAAAATTGTCTCTTTTTTTAAAAAATTTATCTTGAAATTTTGATAAAATTATGAGGGACCATTTGTGATATTATTTCATTTTAGTCCAGCTGTTCTTACGTCAACTAAAAGAAAGGAATAATTTCACAAATGATCCCTCATAATTTTAACAAATTTTCAAGATAAATTTTTGAAAAGAAGAAATTAATAAAATCAATGATATATTTACTTGTAGTTCTCACCAAAGTATTGAGTTGAATTTTATTGATATTTTATTAAAACTGGAAAAAGTAATTGAAAGTAACTAAAATTAATTATCATGAAAGTTTGATTAAAGATAAGGACTATTTATGATATTTTTCTATGTTTAACTATTTCGTTAATTAATTTTCAACCTCATATATTTTAAATATTAAAAAAGCCACGCAATTGCCAACCTAGGCAATTAATTAATGAATTAACAAAACATAAAAGTACTCAAAACTCTTGTAAATTCATAAGTGATGAAATATAATCGATTCCTGCAAAGTATCATTATTTTCTTATGTCTTTATTATTATTATCATGATAACATACTATTGTTTTTGTACTAATAAATATTCAATTTATATTATAGAACAAATATAATAAAATAAAATAATTTATGCTAACTCATTATTAATACTATATGGAATATAAAATTTTCTACAAGAAACTGAAACCTCTATACTGGTGGAAGAAGTGCAATTTCAATATCTTGAAGTGATTTTCCTTTAGTTTCAAACACATTTTTCTTTACAAATATTACAGCCAGCAAACAGAAGGTGGCGAAAATTGTATTCAGGACTAACGGTCCAAGCAGCTCCAGTAATCGCAAAAACAACAGACCCACTAAGGAATTTATCATCTGTTACAAAGACCACTAAGTTAAGGAAAACAAGAGAAACAAATGAAAGAGAGATCAAAGAGTCAAGTGGCTGTTCACCATTCATCTTAGTAAGAAACGCATTTGAAATGGTTGTGCGATTATTTGCACATTTAAGAGTCAAAAGCAAAGAATAAAAATTATAAGATCCTGTCCAGCCACAGGATGTTAAAGGGGGAGAAAAGTTAAAAACTGGTTACCCAGTGGACAGCCATGCAAACTGACATCGCCTTACCCCTAGCCCGACTAGGAAACATTTCTGATAGGAGGAGACCAGGCACCGGTCCAGCACCCATAGCAAAGGTCAAGACAAACCTGCATCCTCACACCATCAAGTTTGTGTAAAGAAACTGCCACACCCTAAAATGATGTTGCTAAAGTTAAATGTTTCCTTTAAATAGCCTTCATAAAAGTCTGTAATAATGTCACCTTAGACGAGCTGTGGCTACCTACTGAATGAGAAAGATTTAAGTTAACTAGCTTAGATAGACATATCCCTCTCATTCGCTAAGATAGATTTTCTCAGGTGGTACCCATCATACCATAATGAATGAAAAGGGAATTTTAAAATATCCAAAAAGTGACACAAAGCCTCAAGAGTTTAATAAGCTTATCCCACTATAGAAACATTTTGATGTTCAAAGGATTAACAACTTACAACAGCATGCCTTCAACAGAGAGATAAATTACACTGCTGCCTGAGACTAAGGAACTAGCGGAAGTTGCCTGAATAGTCATAGCCACTGCCTGAAACACAAAAGCATAAAGCAAAAAATCAAATAAATTGTATTAAAACAGAATATGATGATCTTTCCAAGCAAGCACAGGCTTATCGCCAAATGTCTATTCTATTACAAAGACCACCGGGTTGCGAAGCTTATCCAGGAGATGTTTTTTATTTGCATTCGTGTCTTTCAGAAAGAGCCGCTAAATCAAATTTTCAGTTAGGTGAAGGAAGTATGACTGCTTTACCAATAGTTGAGACCCAATCGAGAAACATTTCGGCATATATTCCTACTAATGTGATTTCCATTACAAATGGACAAATATTCTTATCCGCCGATCTTTTCCATGCTGGAATAAGACCTGCTATTAATGTAGGGATTTCCATCTTTAGAGTAGGACCCTCGGCTCAAATAGCTATGAAACAAGTAGTTGATAAATCAAAATTGGAATTGGCCCAATTCGCCGAATTAAAAGCCTTTGTGCAATTTTCTTCTGATCTCGATAAAGATACTCAGAATCAAAAAGTATGTACCATAACATCATAAGATTTTGAAAATATGTACCATAATCATCTAAATTTGCCAAAAAAGGATACAAATTTTGTAGGTCCAATAAAGTCCAATATTGCTTATGATTTCTCTAACAGAATTCATCATTTAGATGCCAAATTATAAATGCCACAAACAGCTAGAAAATATAATAATATTAGGATTTGATATATATGCTGCTAGCATGCACCAAATATTAAACGACAAGCCAAATCTTTTCTTATTTACCATGCCTGAAAAACTTGCAATGAGGAGAGCCTTCCTTCCCAGTTTATCCATTGAAACCAATGCAAAAAGTGATCCTGAAGACGTATAAACAGCACAATTAAAGAAGCATTCCAAGATGCACAAGTTAGATACTTGGTGAAGTATTATACCTAACAAATTGGCAATTCCCACACATATGTTTGCAGACTCTGAGGGTACACCAGCACTTTTAAAGACAGTCGATGAGAAATAGAAAACAGCATTTATACCAGAGAGCTGTTGTAAAGCAAAAAGGGAAGATCCCATGAAAACAACTGCAATGGAGAAGTTCGTAAGTAACCATTTAGAAAGAAATGTACAGATACTCTGACTTAAAAATCAAACTGAGAATTATTAGCATGTTCACCTTTGCGATGACGGCCATAAAATAGCTCCGAGAGCTTGACTGTATCAGCCTCATCCCCTCTTTGTGACTTTGACAATTTAGCCATTGCACTCTTGACATATGGTCCTCCCAAAAGTTTCTCAAACTCAGCTTCAGCTTCAGCATCAGCACCTCTTCCTCTCTGAAGCAAGTTTATAAGCTTATATGAGTCTACTGAAGAAATAGTTAATTAAAGATGAAACAAAGAGAAAGGATATAACTGCTCATATCCTTCCTTTTTTTTTCTAGCTTAATAGATGTAGGGTGAAATTCATCCATGGTAAGAAGAGGTGATGTCAGGATATAGTAGCTTCCATAGCTCAGAAATGAACCTAGCTTTTCTGTTAGTATGTTTTACTCTCCCCTTGTCCATCACATTAAAATTTCAGCCTCACAGACTATATTTTATAAAAAAAAAAAGTCTGTTGTCCTATCTCAACACATAGAGCACCTGCATTATAGACACTTCTTAGATCTTAATTATCTACTTCACATGTAAACTCCTGCATTCTCGAATTTTGTTCAGTTGAATAAATTTTCACAAAGAAGCTTAACCGTACGATGGCCTTATCTTCAGATCGTTAAATCTAATTACAATTGAAACCTGGCTTATTATTTAAGTGATAGTGCTAATGCATGATATATTGATATATGTAAAGCTAACTTTTTGCAGTTCCAGAGAACATAACAATATAAAATGTGAACACAATATGAACTCGCTTTTTTTTATGACAAGATGAAAGTTAACGACGCTGAACATGTAATGGAAGAACCTAAAATTGTTGTCAGTGAACATGAAGGTAGAGAAAATTACCTTGAAAAGCCAATGGGGACTTTCTACAGAAAACTCCATAAAAAGAGTAAGTAGAGCAGCAGGAGCAACAGACGCCCAGAAACACATGCGCCACCTGCACACATCATCAAGTTATTAGTCTACGAGTCAGCAAAGTGCAATCCAAGTTCTTAAATGTTGTTCCAATGACCTTTTATTTTTGAAAAAGAGAATGTGGAACCAAGCACATCATCTTGTGGTGGCAAGTGGTGGTGCCATCCTAAATATTGCTTTGCTTCAAATAACTATAAACAACATAATAGAACATTCTTTTTGTTGATTACCATAATCATAGCTACTATTAATTCATTCATCATTTCTTACCAACCCTCAATTTGCTTAGCAGGGAACCCGATAAATAGAGCACCCATCAATCCTAAGCATGTTGCAAGTTGACTACAGCTTCCATATGTACCTCTTACATAAGCAGGAGAAACCTGAGCATGGAACACATTAATATGTG
Organism: Gossypium hirsutum; assembly: GCF_007990345.1. Lineage (NCBI taxonomy): Eukaryota > Viridiplantae > Streptophyta > Magnoliopsida > Malvales > Malvaceae > Gossypium > Gossypium hirsutum. The sequence continues at coordinate 12,620,855 of NC_053428.1, read as the reverse complement.
TAAAAAGGAAAAGAAGAGAAAAAGCTTGCAGTATAACAGAAAAATAGAACCTTAGTCATCTTTTAGATACCTCTGCCACGTAAAGAGCTGCGACAGGCGGGCCAATACCCATTCCAGTCCCAACAAATAACCTCCCTAGAAGCATGCCCCAAAGGTTTTTTGCCGTTGCACTGCAAGAATATGTATTTTTTAATGTATATAATTTAAGTATGTAAAGTGAAGACACAATTAGCAATTTAAAAGATTGCAAGAATGAAGCCAAAAACAACCCCCTAACTTATTCTCTATAATTTTATTTGCATTATGAGAACCAAAGGAAAAATGTAGGAGTGAGGCAATATCTTTCAACAAAATGATTCTGGAAATTAACAAGATGAATGCATCAGTTAAACTGAAATTTGGCCTAGTGAATATTCGTTTAACTAAAAAAAAAATTCAGAACAAACCCTCCAAGACATCATAAAATATAAAAGCATTTAAACATAATGGAAGATTTTAAAAAATAAAAGCATAATGAACGGCATATTTGAGATAAATTCGAAACAAAAATGCTAGAAATTAATGTTGCAATTACCTCATTGAAGATCCAATTATCAAAGGTAAAGCACACAGCTGGAATGCCCTACGATGCCCAACCCCATCTGCGATCAAACCACTGAACAGCGATCCAATAAAGGCACCCCCTAAACATGTACTTACAACCAGACCTTGATTTCAACAAAAGACAACATATAAGAGTGGTTTCTCAAATAAGACGAGAGCTACAAATTCATTGCTCCAGTACCTTCAGCCATGGTATCCCCATGAAAACCAAGGTCATGTGACATACTCTCTAGTGTTTCATTAACTACTCTGCATTAAAAATAGCGAGCATTTAAGAATTCATTGTCTACAGAATTTCTAGATATACCAAAAAAAGAATTGTGAACATACCCAAGATGATAACCAAATAAGAAGGAAGATAAGGCTGCCAGGAGTATATACGGGAATGATCGTTTCCAAGACGGGTTTCCAATATCTTTCCCCACTCCACTCAGCAATCGTACTTAAAAACTGACATAAAGAACCAGAAAACTATCAGTACCTAATAAAGACAACTTTAATTCAGAAAATACAAAATCATATAAATTAAGCAAACAAAGAAAAAGGGAATTCAAGTCAATCCAAATAGATCAAAATGCATGAAGATAGCTGAGGTACTAAAAACCCAACATAAAGAAGCAAAACCAAAGCTTTGAACTTCATGCAACTTGCAATGATTTTTAAAAAGGTAATATAAATTGCTTCCTGATTAGTTTACTAACCTTTTTTTATTAACTTAATAGCTTACTACTTGCAGCCCAAGAATTAAATTAATAGTAAAAACCTTTGCTTAATAAATTCATGATATAAACAAATTTAATACAAAACAACATTTCTTAATACCAATTAAGGTAAAAATAGAAAAAAGATGAACCCCCTGAACCTTGTTCTTTGTCATAGTTATAGGTATTGATTACGTGGTCTCTGGTACCACGCTTGTACATGGAATAAGAATCGACATGTCGTCCCCGCATTTCGACGCTATTATAAACACTCTCCCCAGAACGGAACGCAAAACTCTCAGATGTTAACTGCAAACCAAATTGAAAGAGCAATTATAAATTAATCCATCCCAGCTTATAAGTAAATCATGTGCAATGACAATTGAGAGGTAAAAGAAAAGGAAAATAAAATTGCATAGAATCAGAAACTAAAAATATTGCTTAAATCCAGATCTAGGTACAGTTGTCTTTTCTTAATAAAAAAAACAGATTTTATCAGAAACTTAATATTTGGCCTGAAACAACCGAAACGAAGCTAATGGAAACGTTGTCATTCTTGCAGGATCAAGCAATAGAGAAAGGACAGAAAAAGAAAACAAGATGATAAATGATAGAGAAAAAAAGGAGAGGAGGATTTAGCTCAAAAATGGAAGCGTTCGCTACAAGATCGAAATTTAAAGAACTCACCATTTCTAACATTAAAAGGGAATTCAAGAAGAAACGTAGAAAGGAAACATTTGAATGTTCTAATAACTACAGAATTTAAAGATAGAGAAACGTCGGTGCATATATATAAATGATACGTCGATTAAAGAAGAAATATTAACACCTGTGAAACAGAAATGAGAACATTCGCTATCAGCTTTGAATTTTGAAATGCTACGGCAATGGCTTTTTTTTTTCCTTTTATGATTGCTTGAATTTAAAAAGAAAATGATTGAGAACTTAAAAATGAGGTAAAGGAGAGACACCAAAAATGGAAAACAGACATTAACTAAAATGTGCCGGGATGGAAGGCGACTGGATTTTTGGGGGTTTAAGTTTGAAGAAAGAGACCAACACCAGTGCATAAGGAGGGAGTGAAGTGAGGAGGGAGTGAAGATCTGTTTGCTTTTGGTGCCAGATGTTCTCCTTTTTAACCGCTTTACATGTTTGACACGTGGAAAACTACTTTTTCATTTATTTCTTTTTACAATTTAATTTTAGAACTGAACCAGGAAATTTGAATTTTTTTTTCTTTTATAATAGAAAATCAAAATAGTTGGTGCGTCTAAATTAATTCAGCATGTAGTTATGTATATCGGTAATTTTGAACATTATAATGATATGCTTACTCTACGGAAAAAATTAAGAAATAATTTAAAATATGGAAATATGATGTAATAGCATACTATTGATGAATTGTGCAATAAAGAGGAGAATAAAGAGTGAAAGATGATATTTAGCAGGTGGATTCACTTAAAAAAGATGAAGAGTTAGGGAGGAATTAGGAAATAGTGTAGTTATTAGAAGAGAGGATAATTGTTCAAAGTAACTTTAAGGGATAAAAAGGTTAATTATTTCTTCATCGTTGAGAGGACATTTATTAGTGAATTCCTCTTGTCTGTTAGCATAATATGGCAGGTTGTTATGAAGAATGTTGTTATCATGCAATACGTGAAGGACATGCATCATAGGGCTCATTCTGTTATGCCTTCAGTTAGTATCACCGGTCACAAATCAAAGCCGATGACAAATACATACAAATCGTCCAATGGAGGTCAACTGGTTAAATGAGACTCATTTAGTTCACTTGAATTGCCACGATTCGTAAAACACATAGAGAAATCCATCTACTTGAAAGCTTGGTGGTTCGGTGGTTCGATGGAAGACTCCAATAAAACTAGAATTACCATAATGAATATTGTAAATTATAAGGGATAATATTGTATAAATTTTAAACCTTTTAGGACTATCATCTTTTAGATAGGTTTAATAATATTGTCGAGGTAATTTAAACTGTACCGTTAGATTTGGGTGTGTATTATTTTCTCGTGACTTCTTTGGTTACTCCTTCGCTTTGAATTTACTTTCGCTTTATTTCGGTGCCTTAGATAAATTTCTTTGTAAATTCTTATTTGCGAGAATAAACTGACAGATTTGAAATAAAGAAATTACTTAAGTCACGTGGTTTACCATTCTAAAATTCTAGTCCCATCAAATTAAAAGTTGTTATGTTTAGGAAGGTCTTAATTACCTTGAGCCATCTGTCTTAGTGACATGTGTAGCGGTATAACAGTTGCAAAAAATGAAGGGGATAAATTGGGGGGAAATAACTGTTATTCACACCGTTGATGAACAATGATTGATCTGATTTTAAGGGCTAGACATATCAGAGAATAAAGAATAACAAGATAGCGAAAATTGTCGAGGAAAACCATGTTTTATCAAGATGGGAGCAAGATAATGGCTTGATACCAGTGGTTATTATAGGGGAAAGGCATCGGTTGAACCCACAAACACACATACATATATATACACACGTATATGAGAATAATTAGTATCATAAAAGCGAGTACATCTAACCAGCAATTTTGTCTACTGTAGGTGGATACACACATGAAGGGGACCTAATCGCTTCTTAAGATAAGCAGTAAGCTCCTGTCCTGTTTTTCCTTTTTCTTTCCCCTGTTTTCTATGGTTAGGGCTTGGAGTTTGTTTTGATAATCGGAATGTATATCAGAAAAAAAAAGAAAAAAAAAAGACTAACATTTTGAGAAAGCTACCCCGCGCATCGTTCAGCTTATGATGTGGAAACATTAACAGTACTTTGCTAGGGAAAGAGACAGCTTGTAAATTTTCATATATTGAACACTTCAGTCTTAATCATATTTAAATGTGCTATAACTTTTTTAATCATATTCAAAACTAGATCTATTTGGTACCATAGGAAAGGTACTTAATGGACTTTAAATCTTTTTAATAATGCCATTGTAAATATGAAACAAGGTATCATATTCTTGAACTTTCATTCAAATTTATTCTCGCCTCGTTAGCTCATCATCTTAAATATTGCGAAGCAGGATAAATGCATAGAAAAACCTAGTTTGAGTCGAACGATTTTACCTGTGAATTTGATTTAGTTTTTAATACACATTTAAAATAATTTGGTAGCGATTTTTTTTTCTTTTTTTCTTTTTAAAAAGAAGGTGAAGGTGAAGAGCGTTTTCCTACATTATCTCTAACAGATCAAATGCCATTATTTTCTTTTATCAATCATAAAAATACGAAGTTCAGAGAAGTAATGTCAAAATCCTAAACATAAATATGAAACCTATAATATATTTGTATTAACTGTGCTGTAACATATCATGTTTAATACACTATTTTCGTATGTATTACACCCGTTGATTTTAGTGTTGTTTCCGAAACCATCGGGCCTAATCTATAGACAGAAATATGAAGCAGGATTTCTGTGATAGATGGCCTGGACCAGCATGAGCTAAATCATATTCAACCTATCCCGCTTGATGCAGCACAATCAAGTTATTATATATAATGCATAAAAAATATCCCCTTTATTATGAAAAAATATATAAAGAAGAATTAGGTAAAACAGATTTGTCATGTTCTTTACAACAAACTACAATACGTTGTAGTGTTTGACAAAGGCACTTGCTCCCTCAATCTCTCAGGAGCCAACCGTTTGGATAAAGCACATAGTCTTGAATGAATGATAATATAAAAACAATAATTTTTTGAATGACCATTGCATTAACCATATCTACTTCAGCTGTACCATGCACATTGCGTCTTGGAATACCACCAAAAATAATAAGAAAAATGCTTACGAGTTGTTAACCGCTGAAGAATTCATTCTTTGGATCTGTCAACCACAGCCAGGTAGCTTTTAGCATAGCATGTAGAATCAGCAAAATAAATAAGTAAATGGTAATGCTTACTTATAATAAAGAAAGTAAAAAGGAATAAAAAAGGTACCTTATTCACAAGCAAGTTAACTTGCTCTCTGTACATCTCCTTCAGGTCTACAATATCAGCTCGGAGTTCCTCTAACTGGAAAGATGGTGCAACCACTTAAGTATCCGCACATCATGGATAACAACAGTATCATATAATGTTCTCATAACCAGAATAGGGTCAGAAATGCAACAATTCAATGAAACCGGATATTCAAAATGTTATTGCCTCTCTGAACATTCATTTTCATCATAATATTTGGTTCAGCAAAGCACATTTTGTCTCTCAGCTTTAATATTCTATTGATGCCGTACATGAAAATAACATCTATAAGCTTCATCACACATCCTTGAATATGAAATTTTGTTTGCCAGCAATGAGAAAGAACCCAAATTAGAAAAGGAATGTACCTCCTCATCGCGTTCACCCATTAGCTCCAGAGCAGCGGAGTGTCTCCGCCTCAAAGCTTCTAGCTCTGTCCGGATTCCAGGCAAAGTGGCAGCCTCTGCCTTCAACTTTTCACACTGCAGCAAATGTAGATAACGTTAAAGTCGGCGATTTGATGAAAACATAGATTATTATATCAATGAGTAAAACCTCTCTCACATTTAACAAGACAGCAGATTAAGAAACCCACCTGTGCAGTCATTTTCACCAACTCTTCGGATAAAGAGTCACGGATAGACTCCAAGGAAGTCTGAAGGAAAAAAGAAAAAGAAGCAAAGCCAGTAAATATAAGCTATTTAAACAGTAAGCAACATACAATCCACACCTAAAATCAGGAAATATCTGGTATTGAGCACACAGTTTAACAATCAGTTACAGATATATTTGAATATGGGAGCTCAAAGAATAATTCATACCAAACGTGACATATAGGATGCAAGTTCACCCTCCTTTTGACGAAGGGCAGATTCAAAAGCACTAGGTGTCATGCTCTTCATGTAGAGTGGACTTAATGCTGTCTCTCCAACAATATTTCTTTTTTCAAAGAAACCATCAGATGAGTCCAAAGATGCTTGCAGATAATAGCTTTCCTCCATGCTTTCTATGCTGCTAGTAGTAGAGAGTTTCCGGGACAAGCTTCCTGTGACACGGTCACACAATTACTAAAGAAGATCATAAAAGATCAACTAAGTCATAACAGAAAGCACCATACCATTCTCCAAAGTGGAATTATGCCTTGCTATTGGAGCTAGCTCTGTAGATTGTACACGCACTGTCCTTTCCAAGTCTGCCCGAGCAGCTTTCTCCCTTTCTACTTCCTGTAAATAATTAAAGGCTTCCTTATTACTGAACCCAAATATCAAATCCAGGTACTAACAGTTCAAATGGTTCCTATGTCCATATAGGCATAATAAACTTTCAAGGAATGCCTCATGTAACATCAGCAGATAACTTAATTTGAAAAATGTTTCATAATGCTAAACCATATGTACCTTCTGTAATCTGCAACCTTTTTTGTAGAATAAAAGATGGTCTCCTTTTTATCAAAGTTAAAAGGAAAATAGAATTCAAGAAAACAATTCAACTGAAGTGAGTTTTCTTTGAAGCTACAGACATGAGAATGGGAAATGACCCACTTGGTCAACTCACAACCAAAGAGAATGAACAGTAATATTAAGCTAATGATTCTAAAGCAAAACCTGTTGTAGAAGTTCTTGATGCACAAGAGCATCTTGTAACTCTTGCTTATGTTTCCTTCTTAGTTCCCTAATTTCTTCCTCAAGCTGGTTTGCCCGAACTTCTCGTGTATCAGCTTCCTCCTTTGCTGCTAGGTATTCCTGTCTCTGCTCAGCAGCTCTCTGTCTCTCTTTCTCAAGGGACCTGCTTAGCTGTGTTTGTTCTGCTCTTAGACATGAAATCTGAAGCAAAGCAAAGGTTAAGCCAATATCCAGAAATGTTTCCACAAATAAAACATACATCAGCCACAGAACTAGAACCTGAGCTTCAAGAACATTAATTCGTGATAAGGTTTGAGATAAGCGTTCATTTACAGATCGCTCTCTCTCTTCAGCAGCTGCTGCTTTTGACTCAGCTTCCTGTAAATTTCAAATAGATAATTATGACAATATACAACTTTATATGATATCATAAATGCAATAACATTCTAAACACCTGGAGACGAGAGTTTAGAGATCTCTCCACAGCAGCCCAAGCTTCTGCTCTTCTGGAAGTTGTTTCCTATTAAAAATAGAGCACAAAATAAAAATTCAAAAGCAAATCCATTTTTCTTTTTATCTTACTAAAAAAAAAAGACCATAATCCTTGAATCTTTTTAAGAATGCACTAGAAAAACATATTTAACCTGCATGGCTTCAATCTGCCTTAAAAGTGGTCTTGTAGACTCAGGTACTTGTGTAATCAACTCCTCACACCGACGCTCGCTTGCCTAGAAACAAAAATTAAAGTTGTGAACTACCAGAAACAAATTTCTGAAAGGAAATGTATCAAGGAAAGATTTAATATTATAGTCAGCATAAACTCAGAATACTTGATAACGTTTTTGAAGATCTTCAATGTCCCTGCGAAGCATGTCTTCTCTAAAGACTGCCTACATAAATAGAAAATAACAATAATCATACTTTTCATATATTAGCATGATAAAATCTGAAAACTTATTTAATACAACGAAAACCTGCTGCTCCTTTCTGCTTAAGGTTTGCCTTAATTCTTCAAGTGTCTGTACTAGCATAGATTCACGTTCTTCAGCCTCTCTTAGGCGACTCTCCAATTCAGTTCTTGCTTCATTATTGGCACGTGCCTCTGCTAGTGCTTCAGCCTCCCTTGCTGCATTCAGAGCATTTGTATAGAAGTCTTTCTGAGCTGCAAGTTCAACTTGGTGTTTTTCAATTGTTTCTTGCAGCAACTTCTCTGTAGCTGTCTTGTCCTTCTTGATACTCTCTACCTTGTTCTCTTCAACCTAAAAGCAGGACAAAGAGCATAAACTATCAACAAGTCAAAAGAACTTATATTTAAGTGGCAGAATTCCTCTTACGAATTCGAAGAAATTCAGGGACAAAATTACGCCAAAAAATAATACATTCTAAAGGTAAAGAATAAAATGCCCCACAGGTCTAGAACTTATTAGGAGATTTCCACTTCCTCTCAGGTCTTACTGGATTTGAGTAATATTTTTAATATGTTTAGATCACTCAGACAAAATGAAGTAAAAAGGAACATTAGTTAAAAGTAAGCAGTGTTTCTTTTACATTTTTTCCCTTACTATTTTTAAGTTCTGATACGTGTATAAACAAACCAGTAAGGCAGCACCAACAGCATGGTAATCCAACCACAAGGCTAACTTCACAGAAGAATGGGTCTAAAAAAATAATAGCATCCTGTAGTTCTATGATGTTCTGTCTATTGAACCAAAAATCTCAAGTTTAAAACCAAGTATCCAAATGAACAAAGTGTAAATACAGCATAACTACAGGCAGTTTTCACTTTTCACAATTATATTAAGCAACTACATGGTAATACAGAATCCAAACCTTGTCTTACTATGGAAAAAACAACTAACCTGGAAGATGCTGTTTTGCTCGAGGGAGGATAAAAATAGAGCACAGTACAGAGTTTATATCTTGAACTCAAAAAGTAATATAAAGAACTTTTCAATTCTAAGGCATGCACTTGCCTGAAGCTTTGTAGTCAGACCTTTCTTCTCCTCTTCGAGCTCTCTAATCTAGTATGACAAGATATGCAAAGAAACATAAAAGTAAGGAAATGAAGAAAAAGAAAGAGGAGTTCCAGAAATATAGATAAACAATCACCTGACACATTGCTATACCTGAGCCCTTAGTTTCCTGATCAGTGATTCTTGAGTAGCCTGCTTCTTTGAAAGTTCTTCACCTGAGAGGATAGACAAATATCTTGCATTAAGAATGCAAAGGAACAACGACGCTAAAAGATGCACCCAAGAATAATCCTTTTAACTAAAATCCCATACATGTTAAATCATATATGTCTCCCTTAAATTTTAGCTCAATTGGAAAGGCTAGGTAGGCAAGGAGTTGAAGAATTCTTCTATATATAGAACCTATACCCTGCACACCTAACCTTCCTCTAGAATGTATTGCGTAATAATCCTATTCAAGTTATTTCTTAACAGCAAAGTGTGTCCCTATATTCTCCAATATAGGTGGGCTCTTTTGTTGCAGAAACTCCAATACAAAAAAATGATGTGAGTTCTATCCAACAAGTGCCAACAAATCTAAGACAAGAAAAATATATGATTTTGAACAAGAAAAGAACTAAAGTGCGTTGCATCAAACATAAACAGGAATTTTCAGGACTCACCTTCAGCCATTACTTGTTTAATTATTTCATCTTTTTCCTTCAAAAGAGCAGCAGCATCACTTTTTTTATTCTGCTCTCTTCGAAGAGTATCCCTTTCCTTAGTAAGGGCATAAACCTGGAATAACGTACACCAAGAGAAAACTGCTTAAAAGGACAACCTTTTCCCAGAATCTCTTTCCAGTTATGATCAACTGCTATGAAAGCAACAATGCATTGGCACATTTTCAACTAATTGCAACCAGAGTGGGTAGAAATCATTGAACTCCTTTTCTGAACCACCCTAGATAAATCATATCTCATGCAAAATAACTACTTAAATAATGATAATTACTTCACAGTTAATAAGGCAAAATATTATTGGGTGTAACCTTTTAGTTATAATAAGGGACTTCAAGCAAGATATCACATCATTATTGATGCTACTATGAGAATGAGAAAGAGAGGAAAAGTATCCTGAAAACTAGATATCAATGCATGTATAACCTCATATAATACTTAATCTCATATATATAGTCAATAACACCAGTTAATCCAATAGACAACAAAGATGCTACTTTTCCATCACAGTCAAGATATTAAAACAATTTAAATGTGCATGTCAAGATATTCCATAAAACTAGATTATAAATTTATAAGCTAGGTAGATGGTTACAAACAGTGCAAAATATTTAATAAAACTTTTCTAGAATCACTGTTGTCAAGGCCCGAGTCCATAGGCAGATGGCAAATTTTAAGAGATTGCTTGGCAAGTGCCAAGGCAATACAGTATAATCAAACTTTAAAAGCATGCATAGCATTTAAAAATATTTTATTTAGTTCAAAGGAGGACATCCCAATGATAAGATATGGGGCTTCTGCCAGGGAGGACCTAGATTTCAGTTTCAGGGATCATGGATTTTATGTGATGAAATAGGGCTAAAGGAGTCATGTCAAGCCCAAAAGCCCAAGTGATAGTTGGTCTTCCTACATACCCAAGGATATGCTATTGATATCAGTTCATCATGTTCACTCATTAAGGAACAAGAAGTTTAATCACAACTCTTAACTTCTGACAAAAAAGGTTTACTGATTCAAGCTTCAGCAAAAGGTCCTAAAATATCTCAATGATGGTATAGCAAGGAGAAATATAAACAAGAAATTAATACAGAAATGAAAGAAAAGAAAGGAAGTGATTGAAGACTGGAACGTACCTTCCTTTCCAGAGTTGAAACCCTTTGATGATATTCTTCTTGCAATGACTCCATTTCTGCTTCATTGGATTTTCTCTGTTCCAAACTTTCATGAGTTAAATTGCAATCCTTTTTTATTTTTTTTATTAGGAGAGAGACGGTGAAGTATCCATCTAAATATCTAATTAGTAGTTAACACTTATTTCTTCAACTGCTAGATGATTACTGTAGAAGAAACAAAAAGGAATATGGGTAGAAATTAAATGACTTATATTTTAACAAACATGAAGAATAAAAATTAGGAGAACTAACACTTATGATTTATGATGTAGGTTCCAACCATTGGAATGCTATATCATGGAAGCATGGAAGCATTGGCAATAACATAAAGTAGTTGTTACTCATTTCTTGAAGTGGTGGATGATTATGAGTGAGTGTGTGTGTGTGTGTGTGAGAGAGAGAGAGAGTGTGTGTGTGTGTGCTTTAACTTATATATATATATTAAAAAAATGATGAGAAATAAAAAATTAGAAGAATTAAACTAAATGACAATATCATAACAGTTACGAATTAGGACGTAGATTCCAACAACTTGACTGGTATATCAAGGGAAGCACTGGCAATAACATAACAGAGTCAAATTACATATTTTTCTCATTGAAATGCGATTATAAGTATTTACATGATTAAATTAACTATATCAAGAACTGAACCAGACACCCCCTGCCACCAATTTTTCAAAGGAAATTTGGCTATAAATATGAAACAAAGAGAATAATAGTTCCCCATCATTGAGAACAATTTGCATAAACAAGATTCCAACCACTGCTATGACCCACATTTATAGTCCACATACATCAGATTTTACAGCAATCAAGATTATACAAAATGTATTAGAGACCATGAGGGCTCACCTCAAGTCCAATACAAACACCATGCAAATTTATATAGAACACAAATTTTCTCTACATGAGAGATTCAACCATTTTTCATCTATAAGATATCCAGTTCGAAAACTTTTATAGAAATTGATGATTCTAAAGTGTATACACATGGAAATAAAACCACATTCAGACAAAAGAAACTTGACCACGGACAATAAAACAGAGGAGCATATGATAAGAATATTTGCACAATATATTTCTAGATCTAATCTAACACACATGTATAGAACAAAAAACAATCAGCAAAACCATCTAAGCATCAATCATTTTATCATGCATCAGCCAAATACTGAATTATATGATAACCCATGTTTCTAGTCAGATCTTCTAATTGATAACTTTGACATTGTTCATTTAATCTCTAGTGAGATGATCGTTCTCATTCAAGAGATTAATGTTGATTGTTCTCATTCAAGAGATTAATGTGTGCTCAAAGCAGCAAGCACTTGAAACAACAGACAGAAGAAAAAAAAATCTCTTAAGTGTCGCTATCACAGAACACCAAACCTTGTTAAATATCTAGGGGGAACAGAAATGCCTGTACATACCTTCAAATCCTCAATTACAGCTTTAAGTTGCTCATTCTCGTTCATCAGCTTTGCAATTTCATCAGCTTTTGCCTATAAAAGAAACAAATTGAAGTTAGAAATTCAAGAACCATAAAACTTCAACCAAAACAGATAATATAAAATAAGATTTCATTTCTTTAATGCCCTCTCTCTTGGACAAATATAGCATAAGATACCATCATCAAATGCATAGAATAGACATTAAAGTTCATATCCAAATAAATCAGAGGAATATAAGCTTCCCTTCTAAATTTAGTGGTAAAATCATCTACATATAGGAGGTAACGCCTGAAGCCTAAAGTTCAATCACAGAAAATTCACCTTGCAGAGAATGATATATACACTACCATCCGCAACCCCCCCCCCAAACACTCCCCCTCTTACCTTAAAATCAAAAGAAATGCACTAAAAATGTAATGCTGCTGGTGTTATGGAGCATCATAAAGGATCTAACCTTGTAATGTTATTTGTTCACACTAGGAAAAGTGATATGAATGAGAGAAGGAGAACTAGTAAAAAGAAAAATACTCGTGAGCTTCAGCCAATCCTAGAATGGCATCAGTCAACTTCCAATAGAAACAGTAGCATGCATCAAAGTCAATCTCACACGCGCATGCTTCCTACATAAAATTATGGAAAATTTGAAATACCTGAGCTTGCCTTGCAGCACCTTGCAATGCAGATTCCATCATTTTCATTTCCATCCTCACCTTCTCCAATTCATGCATAGAATCAACTGAGGAGGGCATGATAGTTGCAGAACTCAAGTGCATTTCTTCTTTAACATCAGTTTCACTATCATTGGTCTGCTCACTCACTTCAACTTTTTCATCATTTGCATCATTTCCAACAAAAACTGATTCAGAAACCATCCCTTGAGCCTCATATGAAGGAAGCACATTGGCCAATGGAAATTCCTGAACACTGTTAGTCTCCTCTACACTGATAGAATGTGAACTTGAGAGCACCGACTCTTCAGGGCAAGCACCGGCATCATCTTGCCAATCACTTGATTCGTCTGATTTAACTGGAGAACTTTTATCTGAAATCTCTTCCGTGTGTGTCTTTTGTTCATCTTTACTTTCAAGTATGTCAACAGCATCACTTGACTTTGCTGGCACAGGCTCAGCATCCTCAACTTGGTCTACTTCTGCCTTATCTAATTTAGCTTCCTTGGAGTCAGAGTCATCAGAAATGACCATAACAAAGCTTTCTTTTTGTTGTTCAGTGTCAGGGGAATCTGATGACCCAACATTCTGCAAGGTAGTTTGAGAAGGCTCGGTAGAAACTGGTTCTGGTTCTGATTCAGCTTTACCAGAGTCTGAAATGGCTGTATCAGCTCTCTCCACAGCCTCTGAATGTTTGTTCTCTTTTTCTAACTTGACAGCTGCTTTATCATCTTCAACAGACGTTTTCTCATGAGGATAAGTTGAACTGTCAGTTTCAGCCTCTTCCTTTTCCACAGCTTTGGGTGGATCCTGTGAAGATTCAAGTTTTCCTGATGACTCAACAGCATTCTCCTCACCTTTTTGACCCATAAAGGACATAACTGGATCAAAGATTGCCTTTCTGTCTGAAGGCCACAATCCTGAAGCTGGAATGAATATAGACAGGAAGTCATAAGTATGATACAGGTGCAAAACCCACATTATAACAGGAAGTCTAAGCAGTTATTAGGTAGCAAAAAGGCTTTAGTTTCTAGTTATTCCAAACTCGAATAAAATAGTAAAGGATTAACCCTTCACAGGATTATTTAGGTATATTAGCCAACAATGCAAACCTTTTTCATGAATTATATTTTTTTAACATTTCTATCTCCAGCAATAAGATTAGCATTGAGTAAGTAGAGACAATTTCCTAATTGAATTCTCACAAAAATGGAATCAAAGCAGAAAGCTTTACTAACAAACTTTACAATTCAAGGTTAAATGACCAAATAATTTACAACCACCATTACTATTCACCAAAATCAACCTAATATCTTAATCTGAAATTTACGGCAAACAGAGGCTTGCGCTAGGAATTAGCGTTCAGATATATAAAGATTGCACAGAATATTAGGAACATAAAACATAGAAAAAAAGATCACCTTCATTGCTGCTTGATTCAGACTTCTCTTCAAAACCGAGAGCGTTATCGAAATTCTTCTCAATATTCTTCACGCTCTCCTGCAATTTATTAACTGCCCCAGCAATATCAGGAAAGCCTCCTAAAGACACCTTCCCGCTAAACCAAGCCATCCTTTTCTCTTCTTTTTCCCCCTTTTAACTCTATATACATAAAACAACTCGATCTGAAAAATCAAGTCCACCGTTTTAAGCACATCAGAACCCCTACATTGACATAGCGCCAATAAATTATCAGAAAAACGCCATGATCTCAAGTTTTCAAATCACAATCTAACAAGATCTAACCCGTGAATTGCGTATTAGGAACGAAATTAGGATCCATTCCAAGAAAGTAAAATACGCCGCGAATTGAATGAAATTATGAAAACTTACTGTCGTAACTAATTAATTAATTATTATAAGCAAATTAAAGAAAGTGAAAAAGACTCCAGAACTAAGAAGGATACGCAGTTAAATCGATTTGAAATAAATTATATTCCAAAGATAAGACGAGATTCAAATTACGGAATTAAGATTTTTTTAAAGCATGAGAGAGAATTGAACCTGATAAAAATGGGCGTGGATTTGAGGTATCAAATCATTGAATTTGAAACTCTGCTTTCAAAAAACAAAAGGTTTACGGACTGAAAGAGAGGTCCCATGGATCGAGAGGAACCCAAATGAAAACCAACGGGGTCCATCTACTTTGCTCCGTAACCTTTTCTCCTTTTCTTTTTTTTTTCTTTTTAATTTTTTATGGCTGATGGATACAAGACTATACGTCGTCGTCTGCTAAATGTCTTTAATGCAAGAAAGATTTCAATGAATTATCTATGAAATTCCATTGTTAGTATTTCTTTTCTTCCATTTATTTTGTGTACTTACATTACCTATCGTACAAGATAGCCCTCTTATTTAGCTGTTAAGAGGCATTGTGAACCCATTATTTATTTGTTTTTTCCTTAATAAAGGGAGCAAGACTTCTTTTGTATTTATATATTTTATTAAAAAATAATTTTGTGGAAGATTAATTGTTGGATTCGTTTCGATGAATACTGTGAGAAATCAAAAACTATCTTCTAGGCTTGCTTTTTATTTTTTGCACATTTTCTTTCCAAAGTTAAATATAATTAAGTAAATTATGAAAGCTTAGTTGCACCTACAACTTAACACATTTCTTTATTTTTACTGAATATTGATTGATGCAGTAGATATTAAGATTACAAATAAGTTTTTTTTTAGAAATACAGGTTGATCTTCCAATGAAGGGGATGAATAAACGAGAGAACATGCTTGAAAGAATAATAAAAGTGAGGATGTTGGTGTTTTTGCTCCAAAATGTGTTGCAATACATGCTTAAGCAAATGGATTTAGATAAAGAGTAAGATAATGAAAAAGAAAATCATGCAACTTTTTTTATACAAATACCACATTGCATGGGATTACCTAGGAGGGTTAATAAAAACTAGCATAAAAATAAAGTAAAGGCAAATAAAAAGCCCAGGATTTTCCCCTGCCTATGTCGTTATAACACTTCAACGATAACATGTTCCTTCATGACTCTGTGTGCACAACATGAATTCATGGAACTATTCGAGGTCGCTTGCAATTGGTCCATCTTTTCTAATGCACCTGAAGGCAATTTGACTTGAGAACTTTGCCCATGCCATGCACTTGATGACACCCAATTTCAGTAGTTTGGCAAGTCCTAGACGCATGGTGATGAGCTTCCTTGTCGACTCATTTTCTTGGCTGAAAACCCGATTCTTCATCCACATGGAATGATTGTCTAGGGATTTTAGAAGGAATGCCCCTCTTATGTCCGAATTGCAGCGTTTTCAATCGATAAATAAGTATTATTGTTCCTGTTAAATATGACTCATATTTTCAGTCAAATTTGAAAAATAGTATTTCAGTTAAACTCTGTTTACTTGTTTCAATCAAACACTGATTAGTTTAGATTATTTTATTATTATTTGATCTATGAATTTAGCCTATAAATAGGCTCTTTTACTGTAATGACCCGAATTTTACCGTTACCGAAAAAGTGTATTTTCGGGTCTCTATTTCTGAAAAATGGATTCGTAAATATTTATTAAAAATATTTACGAAGTAAAATGAGTAGTTAATTAGAGTTTAATTAAGTGAATTGAATTTAATTAAGAGTAATTAAGAAAAAACACTAAATTAAATAAGGGGTAAAAGTTAAATTATAGATTAAAAGAAAATAAAAAGGACTACAAAGGAAATTATACAAAAAGTATAAATTGAGGCGGTGTACCGTGAAGAAAATCTAAGATTTTTTTTATGTTTAATATATTATTATATTATTATATTATTATATAATAAAGATATTTTATGTTTTAATTATATTATATTATATTATATTATATTATATTATATTATATTATATTATATAAACTAAAGAAACAAAATAAAGGAAATAGAAACAGAATGAAACGAAACAGAGAGCAGGGGAGAAAAAGAAAGAAAGAAAGGGAGAAAAGAGAAAATTGAAGGTTTGAAGCTTTAAGCTTTAATAGGTAAGTCAATTAAGCCTTTTTTACTTAATTTTGATGTTTTAGAAGTTTTAGAACAAAGTTTTGATGAAATTAAGTTGATATTTTGATAGTTATTAGATTTCTAGATATTGTCCATGTTAAATAAAATGATGAATTAAGGGCTAAATTGATAGAAATTCAAGTTAAAAATGATACAAGGATTGAATTGTAAAGTGATTCATAAGTTTTATGCTTTAAGGACTAAATTGAAAGAATTTCGAAATTATGGTTTTATGATGAAAAATAGATAATTATGTCTAAGTTTGGTTAAAAAATTGAGTAGAAATAAACTATGAATTAAGATAGAAAAGTAAGTGAATTTAGTTAGGATTAAATTGAAATTAAAGTAAATCAATATTTTGTACTAAGACTATTTTGGACAGCAACAGTAGTCTATGTTTGAAAAATCACCAAAAATTTTAGAAATTGAATTAGAGGATGAATAAAATATTTAATTAAAGCTTATTGAGTCTAGTTTCTTATAGAAGAAACGGTATAAGCAATTGAGTTGTAAATTATGAGATATAATGAATTTTGTGAGATAAAGTTAGAATGAATTCGGGTTTCACTGTTCTGACTTTGGAAAATCACAAAAAATTGAATAAAAATAATTAAAGGCTTAAAGTTATATGTTTAGAATCCCTAATGAGTCTATTTTCAGGAGAAATCAACGGGAATATTATCCGAGTTCTGTACTGTGAGATAATTAATTTTTAGTGAAGAAGGGACGAAACTGTTAGACAGCAGAATAGGGGTGAATTTAAAGAATAAACTGTACTTAATGGCTAAACCAAAAATTCTGAAAATTTTATTGTAAGAATATTTGTGAGTCTAGTTTCAGAAAAAATTAGCGGATCTTAATTTAGAATTCTGTAACTCAAGATATGAATTAGTAATGTATTAATGATTATGAATTGTATTAATTTCGTAGTCAATGTGGTACCAGAAATCTCGGCTAAGAAAGGACAAGACAAAGTCAACGGGAGTTAGCTCAAAAATTACGATTTTTATTTCTATAATCCGAACTAACTCCCGTTGACTTTGTCTTGTCCTTTCTTAGCCGAGATTTCCGGTACCACATTGACTACGAAATTAATACAATTCATAATCATTAATACATTACTAATTCATATCTTGAGTTATAGAATTCTAAATTAAGATCTGCTAATTTTTCTTGAAACTAGACTCACAAATCTTCTTACAATAAAATTTTCAGAATTTTTGGTTTAGCCATTAAGTACAGTTTATTCTTTAAATTCACCCCTATTCTGCTGTCTGACAGTTTCGTCCCTTCTTCACTAAAAATCAATTATCTCACAGTACAGAACTCGGATAATATTCCCGTTGATTTCTCCTAAAAATAGACTCATTAGGGATTCTAAACATATAACTTTAAGCCTTTAATTATTTTTCTTCAATTTTTGGTGATTTTCCAAAGTCAGAACAGGGAAACCCGAATTTATTCTGACCTTATCTCACAAAATTCATTATATCTCATAATTTACAACTCAATTGCTTATACCGTTTCTTCTATAAGAAACTAGACTCAATAATCTTTAATTCCATATTTTATTCATCCTCTAATTCAATTTATAAAATTTTTGGTGATTTTTCAAACATAGACTACTGCTGCTGTCCAAAATAGTCTTAGTACAAAATATTGATTTACTTTAATTTCAATTTAATCCTAACTAAATTCACTTACTTTTCTATCTTAATTCATAGTTTATTTCTACTCAATTTTTTAACCAAACTTAGACATAATTATCTATTTTTCATCATAAAATCATAATTTCGAAATTCTTTCAATTTAGTCCTTAAAGCATAAAACTTATGAGAATCACTTTACAATTCAATCCTTGTATCATTTTTAACTTGAATTTCTATCAATTTAGCCCTTAATTCATCATTTTATTTAACATGGACAATATCTAGAAATCTAATAACTATCAGAATATCAACTTAATTTCATCAAAACTTTGTTCTAAAACATCAAAATTAAGTAAAAAGGGCTTGATTGACTTACCTATTAAAGCTTAAAGCTTCAAACCTTCAATTTTCTCTTTTCTCCCTTTCTTTCTTTCTTTTTCTCCCCTGCTCTATGTTTCATTTCATTCTGTTTCTATTTCCTTTCTTTTGTTTCTTTAGTTTATATAATATAATATAATATAATATAATTAAAACATAAAATATCTTTATTATATAATAATATAATAATATATTAAACATAAAAAAAATCTTAGATTTTCTTCACGGTACACCGCCTCAATTTATACTTTTTGTATAATTTCCTTTTTAGTCCTTTTTATTTTTTTTAATCTATAATTTAACTTTTACCCCTTATTCAATTTAGTCTTTTTTCTTAATTACTCTTAATTAAATTAAATTCACTTAATTAAACTCTAATTAACTACTCATTTACGAATCCATTTTTCAGAAACAGAGACCCGAAAATACACTTTTTCGGTAACGGTAAAATTCGGGTCATTACATTTACAACATTAGAAAATACACCCATTAGAGATTAGAACTCATAACACATTTAGAGAATTTTGTGTTTGTGTTTTGTGAGTTCTTTGTTTTTGGGTTTTCAGGGTTTAGTTTTTATCTCCATCTTTTGTATTATTCGTTCTTTTGCCATTATAGTAAAATTATCTTTACCCGTGGTTTTTTATCCTCTTTGAAGGGGTTTTTCTACGTTAAATTTGTGTATTCAATTTCTCAATTTATTCTGCTATTTTCTTGTTCGTTACTTAATAAGGTTAAAATCCTAAAAGTGGTATCAAAGCTAGTTTAATTTTCATAGATCAGCCATTCAGAGATGGCAACAATAAGGTTTGAAATTGAGAAGTTCGATGGTGAGACAAATTTCAATCTGTGGCAAGTTCGGATGATGGCAATTCTAGTTCAATTAGGCTTGAAAAAGGTTGTTATCGGGAAAAAGCCTGAGAATCTAAATAAAATAGAACTTGATGAAAAGGCTTTATCTGCAATCCAGTTGTGCCTTACGAATACGGTATTGCAGGAGGTATTGATGGAGAAGACCTCATCTGCCTTGTGGAAAAGGTTAGAAACTCTTTATGCGACTAAGTCTCTAGCTAATCGTTTAGTGTTGAAACAACGTCTATTTACGTTTCGCATGAACGAAGGTGAGCTTCTTAGAGATCACATCAGTCAATTCATTACTCTTTTAAATGATTTAAAGAATGTTGAGGTTCATATTGACGATGAAGATCAGGCTATGCTATTATTGTGCTCTTTACCCCCTTCTTACAAGTCTTTTAAGGAGACCCTGATTTATGGCAGAGACAAACTCTCATTCGAAGATGTGAAGGGTCATTTGTTGAGTAGAGACAAACTCAACAATGAGCTTCATTTGGATAGCAAGACAATAGGCAAGCTTCCGTTTTGGTAGCATCAAAGAAACGAGATAAAATGTGTCGCTATTGTAAAAAGTTAGGTCACGTCAAAGCAAATTGTTATAAACTGCGAAATAAAAAAGCTGCTGAGAGTAACGAGAAAGATGTAGCTGGTGCTAATTTGGCCGATGAAAATGGGGATGATTTCTTGTTAGTGTCAACAAGTGATAACACCAAGCTCACGTCCGAGTGGATCCTAGATTCAGGATGTTCTTTCCACATGTGTCCCAATAGAGAATGGTTCTCCACATACAGTTCGATTGAATGTGGATTTGTGCGCATGGGAAACGATTCATCTAGTAAGGTAATTGGTATTGGTACTATTAAAATTAAGATGCACGATGGGACGATTAGGACACTCTCAGATGTCAGATATGTACCTGATTTACGAAAGAATCTCATCTCCTTAAGTATTTTAGACTTGAAAGGATGCAAAATCAACATCGAGTCGAGTGGTATTAAAGTATCTCGTGGAGCTCTCGTTTTGTTAAAAGGTAAAAGAACCGGCAGTCTTTATATTCTGGAAGGTTATACAGTGACCGGTGAAATCGGACGTCCCTCGTCCGTTACGGAGTTGAAGTCAACTTGTTTGGAGCGGAGGCAACTTGGTCATAGGAGGGAAAAAGGTATGACTGTTTCGTTGAAGAGAAGTTCTCTTTTAGATGCAGGTTTTGAAAAGTTAGGGCACTGTGTTCGTGAAAATCAGACTCGGGTTAGTTTTGATTTGGCAGTGTACAAGTCGAAGGCTAGAAGTCTTCCAGTTTCTAAGTACAAATTCGACTCAATTAATTCCCTGCATAGTTCAAAATAGGCTCGTGGCGGGCTTTGGCAAAGATGGCGTTGTGAAAATATGAGTCAAGGTGGAGATTTGTTAAATATGACTCCTATTTTCAGTCAAATTTGAAAAATAGTCTTTCAGTTAAACTCTGTTTACTCGTTTCAATCAAACACTGATTAGTTTAGATTATTTTATTATTATTTGATCTATGAATTTAGCCTATAAATAGGCTCTTTTACAACCTTAGAAAATACACCCATTAGAGATTAGAACTCATAACACATTTATAGAATTTTGTGTTTACGTTTTGTGGGTTTTTTGTTTTCGGGTTTTCGGGGTTTAGTTTTTATCTCCATCTTTTGTACTATTCGTTCTTTTGCCATTATAGTAAAATTATCTTTGCCCGTAGTTTTTTATCCTCTTTGGAGGGATTTTTCCACATTAAATTTGTGTGTTCAATTTCTCAATTTATTCTGTTATTTTCTTGTTCGTTACTTAATCGGGTTAAAATCCTAACAGTTCCTATCATGCTCTTTAGACTGGATAGCTATTATAATTGTTTACCCATTAGCTTGTACAATCAAATTATGAGTCATTCTTTTTCAGATGTTATTCTCTTGAAAAAGTGTGACTAATAATACTATAACACCATAAGCATCCTTTATACCTTTTCTCTATTCTATATCTCTATAGGACATGTGGTTTCGTCTTTAACTCTCATCCTTTGTACTTTTCACCTAAATTTTTTTTTTTTACCTTGTTCTTGAGAAGTTCGAAAGTTTCATGAAGCAATGTGAAGTTTTTCATGCACTAATTATGAGCGTGTTGGGCATGGCCTCTAACTTGGGCCACCGTTAATGGTGACATGATTTGCTTTTTATATTTAATCTTACAGTTATGTTATTCACTATTTTTTCTTGTTTTGTTGCAAGTTTCATCATATAATAAATTCTATGCATGATACTTTTTATTGTACTAAATGTCACAACCATCACATCAAGGCGAATTTTGATAGTTAAAGTTGATTCATATTATAGCTTTTAAAAATGACCTCTGAGTTTTACGATCATTAATATATATGTATTGAACTCCACCAACAAAAAAGAATTGAAGATTATATTTAGATTCATACTTCATTTCACTTTGTTTCTTTATTCTTTTATCTTCTAATTTATGAGTTTTTATTTGTTTGAGTTTACCTTTTTGAGATTTGAATGGGATTGTTAATCTCTTTTACTTGCTGTTAATGCCTTTTACAATAAAATCTTCTTTTTATGAGAAAAACAAAAAATCATTTAAGAACTTTCAGGTTTTATCCCAGCTTTGGGTCTTAAATATAAAAATATATCCATCCAACTCTAAAATTTATGCCTCAGCTGAAATTTGGTACCCCATCATTTGTCTGAT
The DNA here is from genome assembly GCF_007990345.1 of Gossypium hirsutum. NCBI lineage: Eukaryota > Viridiplantae > Streptophyta > Magnoliopsida > Malvales > Malvaceae > Gossypium > Gossypium hirsutum. The sequence continues at coordinate 12,598,340 of NC_053428.1, read as the reverse complement.
GGATATTTGCAAATGAGATATAAATATATACCTGCAGATGAGAAGTACAGATTTGAGGTGTATGGTCTCACAAATCTCTAGAATGAGCATATTAATGTTATTTGTTTATTGTTGTTTCCCTTAGCATCATTTATTTCCCTGTTTCTAAGCTTTTCAACGAGACATTGACAATTGCTGTGGAATTATACAAGCAACGTACAGATGAAATTTAATATCATTTGACAGTGTTTGTAAGACAATGAGTAGAAATAGATCTATCAAATCGGCTAAGGGCTGAAAATTAAATTTTGCAGAAAATTTGAAGCTGTTGTGCTACCTGTCACACGTGCTCCGCAAAATTCATGTATCTTCCATTCGGTACTCAGCACAAGGCTGCAGCCATTGCTTTTTAGCAGCACGACTTAAACAAAGCATATATATAAATTATATTATATTATATTAATAGGTAAATGTTGGATTCTTTATGCCTTCTTTCCTAAAATTCGACAAATAACAATCAATTTTAATACAACTATGAAAAATATAACAAAATTGGAACCCAAAATTTAGCTTACAAAGTATAGAATCTTTTAGATTTTTTGCATGCAGCATGGAATGTTCCATTCTTCTGTAAGCTAGCTATTTCTTGGCCGGCACCGAAAGCCCTGTGAAAACTCTAGTTTTGCGTTTGCAGTTCTTAATTGGTAACATTTCTTGGATTCACAATTCACTCCTTTTTTCTTTTTTTTTTTCCTCAGTGAGCTTTTTAATGGATAAATAAATTGAAAAGACAATTTTGGCAGCAACGAAAAGCAAAACCCGTCTACTTCTTCTTGTAATAAAGCAATAAATATTTACATATGAAAAATCATCTGCCATCGATTGATTATCGGCTTGGCTTAATAGTAATGAATATTTAGATGTGCGAGTTAGTTGTGGACTGGTGGTTGCCCAGGGCCATTAATTTGAACTGTCAAAATTGAAAGCCACCGCCATCGTTCAAACCAAATGCAGATATATATCCGGAAAAGACGAGCGAGATTTGTAGTTGATGAATCTTGTTATATATGTGTTAGGATTTTTCAAAACAATGTGAAAAGTTTCCAGGTTTTTGGCCTAACTTTAAGTTTACACGTAAAGCAATGTCCGGGCTGCGCCTCATTTTCATTCATCGAATCAATGTCTCCCCCCACTGTTTCTCGTTTTTTTTTCTCGGATTTCATGGAAGAAGAGAGATCAAAACTGGAATAGTGACATATATATATATACATATATTTGTTAGAATAATAAGGTAAATAAAATAGAATCATTTTGAGGCATAACTTCTACGTCTCTAAAATACAGCAAAATCATAAATTTTTTTATTCAGGTTTATATTTAGTTCCATTTAAATAGACAATAAGATGAGGGTTCTGTTTTTTACATGAAGTTAAATTATACAAAATTGATGTTGGAATCATTACTCTCTTATCAAAAACATGTTTAATAGGATATACAATACATCCATTTATATAAATAAATACCTTCTTTAAGATTAATTCAGTCTACCAAACTTTTAAACTGAAAAATGCAACCTCACTAAATATAGTTACTTCAATTACTAAGAAGGGACAAATTGGATAGGCATACTATTTCCCAATGAAAACTTAAAATGAGTGAGTGAGTGACGTGAAACTTTTGCAAGCAAACAACTTTCTTTCCTTTATATGTCGTTAGCAATTATATTCCATTTTGTATTTTCAAATTAATATATTGCATGGCACTCTTTTGATGGTAGGTTTTCACCTTACTTACAAAACCACCATTTTCACCTACTCTTCTACAACTAACTGTCACTGAGATTTGGATATTATATGAGTTTGAAGCTTTCCCTTCTTTTTTCCGGTTGAAGTTTGTTGAATAATATATATTAATAATAAGGTTAAAATGTGCTACAAGTCCCTATACTTTTCTAAATTTAAGAATTTAGTCTTTGTACTTTTATTTCATGAGACTTAGTCTTTCTACTTTTTAAATTTTAAAATTCAGGTTAACTGTTAACACTGTTAAATATTTTTTTTGTTAAATTCAAAAATAATTACATGGCTACCAAGTGAGTGTTTTTTTTTATTTCAATAATATCGTAGTGACAAATTTAACAAAAAAATTAAAAGTATTAATGATTAGACCTAAAATTTGAAATTAGAAATATAGAAATTAAATTTCATGAAATGGAAGTATATGGACTAAATTTCTAATTTTCAAAAAGTACAAAAACTTATGACATGTTTTAACCTAATAAAAATTTATATTTGATACTTGGTACAATTTTATAAGACATCGTTAAAAATGAAATCATTTGGAATTTTAGTTGAGTGATAGCATACCGTAAATTTATCAAATATAAATCTTAACAATGACAGGGTTTATGGGTTTTTATTTTATTTTATTTTATTTTATTTTGTAAGTAATAGGTTTTGTGTTTAATCTACTGACAACGTACAATTATGTATACTGTCATGCAAATATAAAATCATAATAATTTTATTAAATTGAAATGAGCTTAGATTTATGCTTGTAAAAATGGAATGAATGAATAATTATTTAGGACTGCATATAAATCTACATCTTAAAAAAGATAAAAATAATAAACGCAGCCTCATAAACAAGAATATATTTACAAACACACACACACACAAAAAAAAGCAAATATTTAAATTTGAATTTCAACTTTGAAAAGTCTAATAACAAAATAAAATAAGCCGCAATTTATTTCAAAATTTTAACTACTTCAAAACATTTTATTATTAGAATTAAATTTTAACGAACATAATCTTACAAACAGTATGGTAGTTTTACTTAAACATATCATCATGGCACCCTTATTTGACTCCATTTTCTATGTCACATCCTCTTAATTATCCATGGTTTTATGACTTGCCTATGGGTATGGGATCTATGGTTTTGCATGATCCACTCCTTGGCCAGATGTATTAGGATGCATGGTTAACTTCAATTGGAAAATTGTAGTCTCATCAATGTTATCCCATGCTAATTAGTATACTGAAGATGTTGATTCATTTTGTGCGAGTTCTTATTTTGTTTTGAAAAATAACAAAACTAAAAAAACATAAAAATATTATAACTATCGTTTTATTTTAAGATTTCTCCAAATGATTGCCCTGAATTCTCATTTGGCTCTCTCGTTGGATCCCATCTGTGAGTATTATTATCTTCAACTTTAAACACAATTAAGCAACCCGGAATAAGAGCAAGAACAACCTAGTTAAATAAATAATAAAATATAAGAATTCAATAAAAACCCTAAAAAATTCAACGAATCCAGTGAACAAGTGGGGAAATTCATCCCTCGAATCTTTCGACCCTGAAATCCATGACTTCATCGTGCTGGTGCTGAAGATGGTACAAAGAAAAAGAGAAAATTATAGGTTGGATTTAGCTAAAAAATATATATATAATTTTAAAATTTTTTATTTTTCAATCATATTTTATGTGTTGTAATTTCATGCTACCATCTGCAATTAAAATACAAAAATAAACTAAACTAGATGATGAAAGAAAAGTTTGGGTACAAATTTAAAACACAGAAAACTTAATAGAACTAATCTGAAAAGAGGTGCCAAGGACCAAACTCATATTTAAATTTTCATTAAAAAAATAACAAAAGTATGAATGTTTTCTAATAGAATTCCTAACAGTTAATAAAAAAAAATATGAATTTCTTAAAAATGAAATACGCTCGACAAATGCAAGTTTCGTTGTTCTACACGTGGTGGTTAAGTGTTTTTCTAGTTAGTTAGATTATATATTTACAAATTATTGTATGATTTTTTTTTTTGAGAAATATAAGATCTATTTGAGAAATCTTGAGAAAAAAGTCTAATATTTTAAAACAGAAGACAAAAACTAAAAAAAAAAAAAAAGCCACGACATGTAAAGCAATGAAACTCAACATTTGTGGAGCATTCACAATTCAATTTTAAATGTAAATTTTTTTAATACGAATGTAATAGTTTTTAATTTTATATTTTATAAATTTAATTGATGAAATATATTTTTGGGAAATACTTTTTTATTAGTAAATTTGTTAATTATTAGTAATTTTATTAGAAAATAATGTTACTTTTAATTTTAAATTAGTTTAAATATGTACTTTTAAAGCAAAAAATAAAAATAAAACTTAGGAAGTAAGTAGAAGTAATACTTTTTACATTAGGAAATAGTAAAAAATTATTGTTGATTTTTTTATTTGATGCAATTTATAATTTATGACTTAAAATGATTCACTTTAATCCAATGATTGAAATTATATTAATTTCCATTATTCTCATTATAATTTTCACTGTAATTATTGTAACTTCAAAAAAATGACTAAAACAATAAATATTAATGAAGCCTAATTATTAAAACTAAGAATCCAACATTTATCAATAAACTAAAGTAGGTGAACTCAATTTCATATTTAAATAAGATTTAAGGTATGAAAAATAGTACCTGATCTACCATGGTTATAGTTTCTTGCTTAATTGTTTATACTTTAATGATGTTTCTTTGAATGGTTTAATCATATGCTCAATTTTTCATAAACCAAAATCACTTTGTCAACTTTTTAAGAATGCCATTTCTTTTTAAAGCATTTCATGTTTAAATACTAATTCGCAAACTATGCCCCTTTCTTTTGTAGACTTTTCAATAACCTCATCATTCTAATATATTTTCCCTATCATAAATCAATTGAAATTTCATATTATTTGGCTCTCCAAAACTTACATCATAAGAAATCTAACAAAAGAAAAAAAAAACAACTTTAGAAATTAAGAAAGCAAGATGTACACTTCTTGGTTCTTTCTTGTAAGGTATCATGATTTCCTCCTTTTGCATTCCCCAATAAGTGATGAAAAATAAATAAATAAATAAATAAAAAGATGTTGAAAAATGTATGATAAAAAAGAAAGGATAAAGGAAAGAGAAGGAAATCCAAAAGAAACCTCAAATCAATTAATACTATACAATCTTGTTGTGTTAATATTATTACCTTTCCATATGAGGGAACCATGTGATTGCCTCATATTTCTACCACTCCCAACTACCAAAGCATAAAATTAAAAAAAAAAAAAAGCTCATATGTGTCTAAGTTGAATTGTAGATGAAACTTAATCATAACCCATATACACATAACCATTTCAAACAATATGTTAATGATTAAGGCTAACAATATACTCAATTTTGTTCATAAAAACTATTCTTCATTATCAATTAAAGTTTTTAGTTGTGAAAAGAAAAGAAAATTTATTTCAAAAACAATTTTCTAAAAGTACTAACATATAAAAGTATTTCTAAAAAATCATTGAAATTAGGATAAAAGTAAGCCCTCGTATTCATGTCTACAAATAAAATTAAAAATCCACGTGATAAATTTAAAAATTAATTATTAAAAGTTGAAGTATTAAGTTTATTTAATATAAAAGATTATAAGTATTTAAATTTAAGATGAGTTTTTAGTACACTGACACATGTTTCTTTTTTTAATTAGTTATTTTTTTAAATATTTTATTGTACCCTTGTAAGTGAGGTGGAGCTAAATTTTGGGAAAATCTCATTTTTCCCTTGAAATTTTTAATTTAATTTTCTTGCAATTTTTAGAAATTCTCATTAATCTTATAAAAATTTTAAGATTTTTAATTAAAACCCCAAATATTTTAAAAAATCATCATTAAACTTTTAAATTTTTTGAAAAATTTACTAGGCCCTCTCAAAATTTAGTCCCAGTATCTGCTATTGCCTATCGGGCACTTGTCAACCCTTAACCCCGCTTGTAATGTCTAAAAACTTCATTGGTAATGTACCAAATAAATTTTCTTAAATTTATCAAATTATTTGATATATCAATAAAAATTAAGATTTAAATATAATTTTAATAGTAAATCTTAATTTTTAAAATGTATTAATTTTATTTAATCATATTAATATAATATTTTAAATAAATTTTCATAAAATTTAAATATAATAAATTGAATATTTAATTTTTAACAAAAAAAAGTGATAATTTATTTTTAATATAAAAGTTTAGATAATAAAAACAACATAACATTGTGTAGCTATTGATCTACTTATCCTAATCTAAGACATTTTTTTATTAAATAATATTTCAATATAATTATAAACACATTAAATTAAATATTATAATTTAATTATAATTTTTTTTGATATTTTATCAAAATCGCCCTTAATTTCAATTAATTTCTAATCTGTTAAAGAAAAAGAAAAGAAAAGAAAAAACTTTCCTAAAAGTTTAATGGCAACCTTAGCTAAACCCAGTTTTGTCGGAATTTAAGGGCCCATGTACTTAAAAGATTATCTTATAAAATAATAGCATGATGATTGATGACAATGCCATGGGATTTCGAAGATGAAAGGAAATTCTCCTTCATTACTCTGTCCCTGAGCTTTTCCTACCCGTTTTACAGAGTATTTAGAGCGTTTTTGGACCAACGATATATTTATTGTCAATAAGAATAATAACAATGAAATTAATTATTATAATTGTAAAGTAAAAGATTTAATCGCATCATATCAATAATCGTATATTAACACAATAAAAGTTTTTTATATTTTAATATTTTTTTAGAGAAAGCTTTGTTGGAAAAGAAGACTACTTTCATTAGTTTTTCTTCCATCTTAGAAAACCCACTTGGTGGCTAAAGAATAATAATAAATGCATAAGTAAACAAAAATAATAATCTTTGACCTTGAAGAAAGAGAATTTGGGATGGGAAAATCATCAAATTTCTTTTCCTATTGTCACCTCCATCAAGGTTTTGTGAAAAAAACTTTTTTGTCTGTGTATTTATATTAAATATTTCGTTTATTAATTGCACGAATAAGAAATCCTTAAATAAATATTTTTTTAAAATAAAATATGCTAAATATTTAAAGACAAATGCAATATGTTAAAGAATTATATTGTATTTCTTGAATATATTACGTTTATGTCTGAAATATTGTATTTATACTCTCATATTCAGGAGATTATGGTACTATAAAAGCAAGAGTTATTTAATTTCATTCAAAATAAATGTGACAAATTTCCCTCGTAAAACCTTGATTAAATGTTTGTTTTTTTATGATTTCTAAAACTTATAACTTATCTTGAATTTTTTGAATTATTTTCTTTCTTTATTTATTTTATAGTATTTCTTTATCTTTTTATTTTGTTATCTTTATTTTCTTAAAAAAAAAACCATATCATTCACGCCAATATGACACGTTTCTAATTTTATAAGGTTTCTTGAATTTTTGGAATTCTTTTTTATTTTTTATAATCATTTCAAAATTTAAAAAAAATAATTTATAAAACCTTTTGTTTTATTTTTTAAAATCTCTATTATCATATAATTCATGTCAACATAACACACGTTGACATTTTCTCGCAATTTAGGTTTTTTTTTTGTCGTCAAAAAAAATTTAATTGTCATTTTTTACTATTTTTGAATAATATAAAGATTAAAGTACCTCATTCATTTTAAAAAAGACTAAATTACTCAAGACCCCGTATTATAGGGACTTCTCGAATATTTTAGCCTAAATTCATTCATAAGTAGTATAAATGTATGATTTGACTATCCTCAACTTTTTCACTATTTGGTTAAACCGAAAGTGGATTATTTGCCCAATAAGATTTTAGTTTGATGCTAAAAAAATTTTGCTGTTAGAGGGATGTCACTTTCCCTGGTGGCCAATATTTTATTAAAAAAATATTATTGGAAAACAAGGAATTGGCTTATCAAATTAAAAAATAACAACATACAGTAACGCCTTGTTATTTTAACTTTCTTATATATTATTGTCTTATTAAAAATATAAAAGTGAAAAGAATATTAGATAAGCATTTAAATATATATATATATTGTTATTGAATAATTACAGGATTTAATTATCAAGGTCTTGGTTTCCTTCTTCATATTTTTAGCCAAAAGAAATTCTCTTTTTCATTAAAAATTAATTTTTAATAATTAGTGCAATTTGTTGAAAACAAAATTGATAGTGCAAGCTAAATGCTCTGTGGAAAACAGTGTTATCGTATAATAAATTTGTAATTATCTCCCTAAGTCTATATATTATAATATCACTATTACAAGATTATATAAATGTTTCATGTTTGAAACATTGTGATAGGATTGTTTTGAAATTTTTAAAAAGTTTGGAGTCAAATACATTAATTGCCTTCTCTTATTTCAACCCATTAAATTATACATATAAAGACACAGAGAAATATAATAATAAATAATCATAATAATTAAATAATAATAAACTTATTAATAATAATAAAAGAGTAACAGACAACTTACATAGCTCACAAACTTCACAAAAATATTCATATTCAATGACTGTACTTGTTTGACCTTTACTGATCAAGCGAAGCCGCTTCCTTTCCATCATGGCTCAGCTTAGCCGCTAAGCTAAGTTGAGCATAGCTAATTCTTTATCTTTGGGTAAACTACACTCAAGGTTTCTAAACTATTAGTGAGTTTACGTTTTAGTCACCTAACTTCAAACAATTACAAAATAGATATTTAACTATTTGAAAGTTTTCATTTAAGTTATTGAGATGTTAAGCTTTTTTTTTTAAAGTCCATCTAGTGAATTCTAAGCGATGATTCAATGATCAGTACGGTGCACCAATACTCATCGACGAGTAGAATAAGATCCAAATCGATTTGACGACCAATGACAGAGATCAGAGAAGATAGCTATTTGGATTCTGGTTCGCAGATTCGTAACGCTCAAAATTGTTTCATAAAAAAAATGTAGAGCTTTTGATTGGTGAATCTAATGCAAACAAAAAAAGCTATACAATAATGATTTTAACAACCGAGTAACTTAAATGAAAACTTTTGAATAGTTTAGTGATCATTTTGTAACTTTTTAAAGTTGAGGGACCACAAAATAAACTTATTAATAGTTTAGTGACTCTGGGTGTAGTTTACTCTTTTTTTGACACTGTTAAGGAATCTAATTCTTATATTTAAACCCTTTACTAAGTTGGCGTCACTCTTAACTCAAGGGCAAATGAAATTTCAATTTTTAATAGTCTATATATTTATAATTTTTAAAAGATTAAATCAAATTTTTATAATTTTAGGGGACCAAAGTACAATTTTACTTTTATTCATTTAAAATTTTTAAAAATTTTAAATAACCTAAATAGAATTTTTTTATTTTAGGGGGACCAAAGCCCTTGCCAGCCCCTTAGATTCCCCTATGTCTTAACTGGATCACCAACTCAATTATGAAATTATAAAAATACCTCTTTATTATTATTATTATTATTATGAAGCTTTTGTGTTTTCGTACTTTTACATCAGCTTTAAATAAAAGAATTCAAAATTACAAATTTGATGATTGGACACTTGTTCAATTGTCTTAAAATATAAGTTCATTACCACTTTACCTATATTTGTTAGCTAATACTTGCATAGTTGGTGTCACCCTTAACTGGATCATCAAATTAGTTATGAAATTACATAAATACCTCTTCTTTTAAATTATAATTAATATTATTATGACACTTTTATCTTTTCATATTTTTATATCATATTTAAATAAAAAATTACAAATTACAAATTTAAGAATTGAACATGCATTCAATAATATTAAAATACAAGTTCATTACTCGTTTACCTATATTCATTGTTGAATAATTTAAAAAAAAATATTTTTTACATAAGGTATTTTCTTCCACCTATATCGTGATAGTGACAAAATCTAATAATTTATAATTATTTTTTATACCAGAATAACTTTTGGTTATTTTTTATGTTTAAAATATTATTTGATTCGTTGGATTTTTAGATTTTTATTTCTTGAAGAAAAATTGATAAGTTACATTTATTTTTATTCATTAAATTGACTTCTTGAAGTAGTAGAAAAAAAAGTCGGAATAATTGAACTCTCAATGTTATATTTGTTTTGCTCACGGCAAAAACATACTTTCTATTAATAGAAAAACAAAACAACAAAATATAAGAGGGAGATAAGTAAACCCAAGTCATTATGGTACATCACGTCCCATCCCATTATAATTAGAAAGAGAACAGATAAAAAAACAATTATAAGTATCTCAAAAACATAAAAAGAAGTATAAGATAAAATAATCCTAGTTAATTTATGAGTCGCTTTATTAGTCTTTCTTTTCGTCCATTGAAAAGATAAATTCGAGAAAGAAGAATTGAGGTGAATACAATATTTAACACGAGCATCGAATTCAAATACATCAATACTTGAAAGATTCAAAACATTGACCACGCTTTGACAACTAAGTTCAATCACAATATTATCTAACCTCTAAGTGCGAAGTCATGATAGTACTTCACAAATAGCAAATATCTCAATAAAATGAGAATCCCCAAAAAATATTAACATGATCGACCAACCCTTTAACAAAAGCACGATTATGGTCCCGAACAATGGCTGAAAAACTTCAACACAACTCGTCACAAAATAAAACACCATCTACGTTACATTTGGAAATGCTGGTAGTTGATTTTTTCACATAAAAATTATCGAATCTGATCAATGAGTAACAGGTTCTGCTGAACCAAAAACAAATTGAGCCTCTATCCATTGCATGGTAAAAGTATCTACAAAATTAAGGGTGGGTTTGGATGGGAGGTAATGTGCGATGCTATGTGTTTAGTTTACTTTTTGTTTCACGTTATAGTATCTAATTTTACTATTACAGATAATCATACCATCCTTCCAAACCCACCCTCACATATAAAGAAGAATGAGCCTCACCTTTTTAATCAAGCAAATTACGATAAAACTAAATACTCTATCAAACAGTAAAGGTGATCTATACCATTAATGAATCATATAAATTTATATCCTAAATGCATCAAATACAAGCTTTAAACTTGTAATTATTAAAATTTAAAATGCGAGAGGTTAATGGAATGCATAAAAGTTTTAAAATTATACGGTATTATCAGCACACGTTTTAAATATATTAATATGTTAATGGATTATAATTAGATAATGTGTTTTGCAAATATTTTAAGCAATCTGTAGATGTGTTCACTGTCCTCTAAAAGAGTCATGTATTAGGACCAATAGGTATGAAATTTACAGTAACAAAGGAGTAGTTTTGATCTTCTTTAGAGGCAGCCAAAACAATGAGTGAAACCTGCTTCTAGTTTTGGTTCAATACCTTTATCTTTATCTGACATTAAATTTTAAAATAATAAATTATTTACAATTGCAAAGAAAAATAATATAGGATGAGACATTCTTGGGAAGTAAAGTTGGTTTTGATTGGATTTAAATCTAAAAAATTAATATAAAATAAAATAGTTTAGACAAAAAAATAGTATATCTCATAATATTTTATCTCAAGAAAATCAGTGGTCATTACGATACATTTTGAGAGAATATAATTAACCTGCGAATTACTTAGTTAAATAAGTTATAGTCAGAAAAGATGACTTGCAGATTTTTAAATTACCTCTTACAATGATTCACACTTTTCTCAATATGGATAAATATAAAGACAGTTTTTTTTTCTTCAGAATATTACTACGTAATTAGTTTTATCTTATTATAAAAAAAATATATATATAAAATATTCTCAACCAATAAAATTTCAAATTTGGACCGATAATAAATCATTATTCTTTTATTTATGTATAAAATATTCTATTGGCATGTTGACATATTCATAAATGTTGGATTTGTCAATTTCTAGCGACACCTTTTTGAGATTCACTAAAATTTAATTACATTGCATCTAAATTTGTAATTACTGTTTAATGATCTTGGCAAAATCCGAAGTTAATTACTGTTATATAATGTATATATATATTCTATTGGAGCCCATAGTTGAAGCGAGCAAGCTGGAGCCATAGCATTATATATAAACTGAAAATACCGTTGGTAAGCTCAATCCAAGCGTTCAACAGCTTTAAAGTTAGTTGGGTCTTTCACATTAGCATTTACAAATATCTAACAGTCAACTCCTACCAGCCTTTTTTTCTTTTCTTCTCCTCTCTGAGCCTTACTTATGAACTCAACCATGGCAGAAAATCTCCTCACTATAATATTTTACTATTTGAAACGAATAAATAAAATAAATTAAAAAGCGATGGGTGAGTTCATTTTTGTTTTATATCCTTAAAATCGATGAGACCCCACATTTAATTCCTCTCTCTCTATCCCTTTCTTCCTGCCCCTTAAAAACAACCATTTCATCAGCTCATCCAAATCCCATATTGCCATGGGCGTCGTCGACATGACTAACCCACCCACCAAAGATTTCTTTGCTTCTCCCGCTCTCTCTCTTAGCCTTGTAAGTAGCTTTTAACTTTTTTTTTTTTGTTTCTCAATATCATGTATATATATCTCATACGTATGACTAGCTAACTCTTTTTCCAACTTGTATGTGTTTCTTTTTCTCGTCTGTGTTTTATAAAGGCCGGGATATTCCGGGATGCCGGTGCTACGGCGGCAGCTGCAACTGCGAGTGCGAGTATGGAGGTGGAGGAAGGAGATGAAGGAAGCGGAGGAGGAGGAGGATCAGGTAGTAAGAAAGATGACACTGTAGAAATCAGTAGCGAAAACTCGGGCCCTGCAAGATCAAGATCCGAGGATGACTTGCTAGATCACGACGATGACGAGGATGACGCCGATAAGTCCAAAAAGAAGAAGAGAAAGAAGTATCATCGTCACACCGCCGACCAAATCAGAGAAATGGAAGCGTAAATCTCCCATTTTCATCTCTCCCCCCACCCCTTGCTTTTATGCAATTCTCATAAGTATATTAAGGTCTTGAAAGCAATGATATTTAGTAAATCTGAAATCCGAATCCAAGCTACAATGAAAACCGAGTTACTTTGGGTAATTTTAATTCAAATTCACCAAATGTCTTAATTACGATAAATTTGGTACATATGCCAAACTCTCATATATAGACATACACTACCATGCATGGAGTAGTTTGGAAATATTTTAAATTAATTCTGAGAAAGTTAGTGACATGCTTACAGAAGAAAACAAGATTATAAAGTTAAAGATGACCCAAAGTTTTATGGTGACTTTAGTTGCCTTTTATGGCTTTGTTTTTACATGAAAGATTGATAATAAAATCATATGCACCAAAAGCCATATTCTTTGGTTTTTTTTGTTTTTTCTTTAATCATGGCTGAAGTGATGTCTTTCTTGTTCTCTAATTGCTTGACATGAATTATTATCCTCATATGATCGAAGTTTATGGTGAGATTTGTTGTATTCTGTCTGTAACAAATTAAAGTAATGTTATTTGCCTTGTATGAAGAACTGAATGAAATGTAAAACATTTTCAGGCTGTTTAAGGAATCACCCCATCCAGATGAGAAGCAAAGGCAGCAATTGAGTAAACAATTAGGCCTTGCTCCAAGACAAGTCAAGTTCTGGTTTCAAAATCGTCGAACACAAATCAAAGTAATCGCATTTTTCTCTTCTAAAGTTTTCACCATACATATGGCCGGCTTTAGTTGAAATCAGAGTACTTCTTTGCTGGTGTTAATGGAGTTGCGCCAATTTGCAGGCTATACAAGAGCGCCATGAAAATTCGTTGTTGAAGCAAGAGCTGGAGAAGCTCCGAGACGAAAACAAAGCCATGAGGGAGACTATAAATAAAGCGTGTTGCCTCAACTGTGGCATGGCTACCACTGCCAAAGATGGCTCCATTACAGCTGAAGAACAACAACTACGAATCGAGAATGCCAAACTCAAAGCCGAGGTCTAGAGAGCTAATAATCAATAGATTTTTTTTTCTCTCGTAAAAATCTTTATTTAATGTCCATAATATATTCAGTTTCAAAACATTTGCAGGTAGAAAAACTGAGAACAGTAATAGGAAAATACCCTCCGGGTGCATCAACGACTGGTTCATGTTCATCTGGAAATGACCAAGAAAACAGGAGTTCATTGGATTTTTACACTGGGATTTTTGGACTTGAAAAGTCGAGAATCATGGAGATTGTAAACCAAGCCATGGAAGAGTTGCAAAAGATGGCTACGGCTGGTGAACCGCTGTGGGTTCGAAGCGTTGAGACGGGTCGGGAGATACTTAACTACGATGAGTACGTCAAAGAGTTATCTGTTGAAAGTTCAAGCAATGGGAGGCCAAAAAGATCCATTGAAGCCTCTAGAGAGACTGGGGTTGTTTTTCTTGATCTCCCGAGGCTGGTACAAAGCTTCATGGATGCGGTAAGAATCAATATGCACATATATATAGAAGTCATTTCTATAGTTAACTGTAAATATGATTTTAATTTTATCTCTTTCAATAGAATCAATGGAAGGAAATGTTCCCATGCATAATCTCAAAGGCTGCTACTGTTGATGTGATTTGCCATGGGGAAGCTCCGAATAAAAATGGTGCTGTACAGTTGGTAAGTTTGCCTAATTTTTCTGTCCGCAATTCTTGTTGTCGTGTTTTTTTTTTTTAATGTCTAAAAGACAAAACGCAAATATTTATGTTTTTTCAAGTACTTTTTATAAAAATTTTGAATTAAACTATTTTAAAATACAATATTAAAGATAGCATTATAAATAAATAAATATATTTCTAAAAAAATAGTTTTATATCTACATAACTCGATACGTTAGAATTTATGTTATATAAAATTCAATTTGTTCATATATATACACGTATTATCTTAAGAGTTTTCTTTTTCGTATTAAATTTTACTTTATATTTTGCTTTAATTATATTTCTTTTATAACGTAATTATGTCATATTCAGCATTTCTAGATCTACCGTTTACGATGTTACGATATGCTTTTCAAGATAATGTGGAGTAGCAGTTATATAGCATTGAAATATTAACCTCGATAAATTTCAGCCATATTATAATATAGATTACATTGATAATGTGATGCCACTTTAACAACAATATTTCAAAGATTGAGACAAGTATTAATGTATATAATAAGGAGCTGAAAATATAAATTTGGTATTTTTAATGTATATTTAATTTACTCAAGAAAATGTATATTTAATTTTTTTATAACTTTTAAATTATCTGTTCAATCATAATATTTATATGTTTATTATAATTATATAATAATAAAGTTATGTTGTCGTTTTGGAACAACACAAAACAAAACAAAAAAAAAGTAAAAATAATTAACAGAATTATATAAATAATTTACTTTGAAAAACGAACTACTTTCTTTTATTTTTATGTATTTTTTTTATAATAATCACCATATTAACTTTTTACCTTTTTTTAATTTTTTTTATTTTCATCAACAGAATGAATGTCGTATAATCTGTTGATATATATATGTTTTGTGAAGTTCTGGTGATAATAAAATTATTAAATAAAATTTTATTTTCAATTTGAGCTATCTTGTTATATACGGTTTCTTTCTTTTTTGAGACAGTGGTGCACGTCAAAAGTCGAAACTTTTTTTCCCCTTTTTTTATGTCTCTAACCTACAATAAACTAATCTACAATCGTACTCTAAACGCAGCGGAAGGTCAAAGTCTTTTGACACCGACCCTTCTCATTATTAGTTATTTTTTTTGGGTAATTAGGGAGCCCAAAAAATATTTATAATTTAGTCATTTGAAATAAATAATTCTTACTAATAAATTTAGAATTTAACCATCACAATAAATTTGTTGAAAGGAGGTTAATTCTTTCAAGATAAATTTTTAGAATGTTGTTCATCTAGAGTTGATGGATCCAGTGGAGATTTTGTCTCCCAATTTTATGATAACTCAAGTGTGTAAAGAAGTGATGAATATAACAAAATAAAAGCCTCTCGTTGGACGTTTTGAAGAGATAGATCATATGTGCATGCACAACCCACACTAAAAATATCTCTAACATTTGAATTTGTTCCGAAACTGCAACCTCCTTGTAAACAGAAAAAATAATGCTAATGTTTTTAATTAAGTTTTACACATTGCATTGATGGTTAGTATTCTGAAATGGTTGCAGATGTTTGCTGAGCTGCAAATGCTCACACCCTTGGTGCCTACCAGAGAAGTGTACTTTGTCCGGTACTGCAAGCAATTGAGTGCTGAACAATGGGCAATTGTCGACGTTTCTATTGACAAAGTTGAAGAAAATATCGATGCATCCTTAGTGAAATGCAGAAAACGTCCATCAGGTTGCATCATCCAGGATACAACCAATGGCCATTGTAAGGTATACATACATATGCATATAGCTCTTCTCGGGGAAATTCATGGTTTGCCAGCAAATTTAGAACTTTCTTTCTCGTTTGAATTGATAGAGTTTCATCTCGAAAACAAACTTATGAATCCACTTTTTAACTAATTTTCAGGTGATTTGGGTGGAACACCTTGAGTGCCAGAAAAACACTGTTCACACGTTGTACCGTACCATTGTTCGCAGTGGACTAGCATTTGGTGCAAGGCATTGGATGGCAACATTACAACATCAGTGTGAAAGGCTCGTTTTCTTCATGGCAACCAATGTTCCTACCAAGGATTCAACTGGTATGTTTAAATTTTTGTCCATTGTGTTATGTAATTTAACAAATGGCATTTATTTTGTGTGCAAAGAAAATTTTCAGACGAATGCCGGTTATTAAAATTTTAGGTGTTGCAACATTGGCTGGGAGGAAGAGTATTTTGAAATTGGCCCAGAGAATGACATGGAGCTTTTGTCATTCAATTGGAGCATCAAGTTATCATACCTGGAATAAAGTCTCTACAAAAACAGGGGAAGACATTAGAGTATCTTCCAGGAAAAACTTAAATGACCCCGGTGAGCCACATGGGGTCATCGTCTGTGCTGTTTCTTCCGTTTGGTTGCCTGTCTCTCCGACTCTTTTATTTGATTTCTTGAGAGACGAATCTCGTCGCAGTGAGGTACTACTATATAGTATAGCTTTTGCCTTAATACAGTCACTAGAATAAGCCATTAGGGAATCTATAATTTAGCTCAATTAATTTATGCAATCACGTTTAAGAAGTCACAAATAACCTGGGATTTCTTTCTGCCAACAAAAAGAATATTAGAATTATAAAATAAGAATTTCTATGAATAGTCATTTACCCATTTTTCTTCTGCAAACTCTAGTGGGATATCATGTCAAACGGAGGTCCTGTACAATCCATTGCAAACTTGGCCAAAGGAAAGGATCGGGGAAATGCAGTAACAATTCAAGTAAGTTCTTTAGGGTGTTTCTTTCCCCTGTTAACCGTATACAACATTCTGAACAGAATCATGTTTTCTGTTCAGGCAATGAAGTCAAAAGAGAATAGCATGTGGGTACTCCAAGATAGTTGCACTAATGCTTTTGAATCCATGGTGGTCTTTGCTCATGTGGATGTAACTGGAATACAATCAGTGATCACAGGATGTGACTCTAGCAACATGGCCATATTACCTTCAGGCTTCTCCATTCTTCCTGACGGACTCGAGTCAAGGCCATTAGTGATTTCTTCTAGGCACGAGAAAAGCAATGATACCGAAGGAGGATCATTGCTTACTGTAGCTTTCCAAATCCTAACAAACAGCTCCCCGACTGCCAAACTAACCATGGAATCTGTGGAATCTGTCAACACAATAGTATCTTGCACATTACGAAACATTAAGACAAGCTTGCAATGTGAAGATGGGTGATCAAATACCCTTCTTGATTAGGTAGACATTAACTGTAAAACTCATAGTTTTTTTTTTTTTATTTTCTTTCCCCCACAACTTGCAGGTTTAAGCAATGACCTATTTTTGCTATGTGGGTTTGTTTCTATTCCTTGTTTGGTTAGCACAGATGGTTTGGACACCAGGCATGTTTTGGAGGGCAAGCTGGATTCAGAGAGTTCGGATTTAAAAATCATTTTAGATGTAGGAGAGTGAAATATTCTCATGTATAGAATTACTATTCATTGATGCAATATTGTGTTTGTCTTGATTACTTTACCAACTTATATAGGCCCTAAAGGACGTTGATTTATCCACTGTTTTTTAAAGAAATTTAAGGTTTTTACACTGCTAAAACTATCTCACAGCATGCCATTGCCAACCAATCTTAATTACTTATGGCTCAATACCAACAAATAAAACTATGACCTTTGAAGCATCAATCATCACGGAGATGCTTACAGTGAGGTTTTTAAGGACTAAATTTATTGGATAATCACTCAAAACTTAAGTATTTTCATTTTGCATCAGCAATTGGAATGAGGTAGTGTAAGGCCCAATTTTATGCCCAGGCCCGAATATTAAAACAATAAACAACAGTCCAATTACAAAATAACAAACCAGCCCACTACCTAGCCCAACAGCAGAAACCCTAGCCCAAATAAAAAAAACAAATGTTTGCAGCAGAAAACCCTAGGCGCAGCATGCCTAGGGCGCGCCGCTCAGCCTCGTCTGTCCCCCTCACGCTCGCACGCCTCAGCCTTGGCCACCACGACGCCCACGCGTCTGACACTCCCACCGTGCCCACCACCTGCAACAAGAACAGACACCACAGCAAGGAAAGCATGCAAATGATGGGGAAAACAATAAACTAAAGAAACAAAACAAATATATGGGCTTTAAAAGCCGAAATCGGTCATGGGAACGATGATTTTTTTCCTTTCATTTTTCAGTTGTAATACTACTTAGAATACAAAAAAGGTAGATTGAAGCAAGAAAAGACCCGAAACAGAAAAGGCAGAGATCTAAGGTTTCTTTTATTTTTATTCGAAAACTCATCTATTATATCTATACATAGCAAAAATTTATAAAAAAGAATAACAAAAAAAAAATAAAATTTTTTACCTTTCCGGCCACCGCGTGCGGTGGCCGGCGCCGGCGAGCCTCCGGTGACCCCCCCCTTTGCCGAAAATCGCTCCGAGCTCTCCTCTCCTCTCTCCCTTTTCTTTTTTTTCTCTCTCAGCTTTACAAATGATTTTTTTTGAAATTTTTTTGACTTTTATAGGGGGTCAAAACGCACCGTTTTGGACCCCCAGTTTAAACACATAAAGCGACGTCGTTTTGAACGCGGGTCGGGTCGACCCGACCCGCGCCAGGGAGGATCCGCGTGTTTTTCTTTGGAAGGGCTAATTGCGCTTTTAGCCCTTCCGCTTTTTCGGGAGTTTACAATCAAGCTTTTCTTTATTTTTAATCTGGCTCCATGGTTTCGCCCCGAATTCATTCTGGTCCCCCATGCTGCGCAGCGTTTTAATACTTGGGTTTATTGCGCTTTTGACCCTCCAAGTTGCACGCGCGTTACAATCAAGTCCCTTTTCTTTGTTTTCATTTTAAATGGGCCCTACAACTTTGTTTTTTAATTCGATTTTAATCTTTTTTTTCGTTTATTTTTGTATCTTTATCAAATATCCTTGTTATTTTTATATTATTAGTATTATTAGTATTAATATTATTATAACTATGTACTAGTGTATATTTTATCACGTATGTGTATACACATATATTTTTGTATTTAACATTTTTCATTTCACTTTATTTTAATATTTTATTAATTTTATGTACGTTTCTTTTATATTCCAATGTTATTATTATTATTATTATTATTAGTTTATGCTTTTGTTATATATCTATATATTTATAATATATATATACGTACTTATACATACTTAAATATATCTTTTCACATTTCATAATGCTTATATACTTACACATATTTATGCACATTTTACATCATATACATACTTATATATTTTATACTCTTAAAAATGCTTTTCGTATATTTCACATATTTTATAATTCACATACATATATTTTATATAATCACGATTTGTAAATATATAAATACACATTTACATTTTTTTAATATTTACCGATTTTACATATATGTACATACTTATCTATGTTTTCATATTCTGTAATTTATATATTTCTTATTTTATGGCTTTAAATTATACATGCATATATATATATATTTTTACATAATTGTATTTATTGTCATCATTGTTACTTGGTGTATGTTTATTTATCCATGTACACTAGTGCTTTTTCTAAAATGTTAGTTCTATTTATTTAGTTGTATGCTTTGTTTATGTAATCTCCTCGTCAGTTCATTTTGCCTATTACATTGTTGTTACTCATTTTACTTTGCTCACCTTGTCGTATTCGTTATTGTTTTGTCAAGCATCGACACTAAACACCAAAAGGAAAATTTTTCTAAATAAGGCAATATTTCGCGTTTGGAAACTCGAGAAAACGTGCCCTAACGTGCTGGGTTTCGATTTCTCGTTTGACTAAATAGCCAAATATCCTCTTAAAGCTTCAAAGTATGGTTTCATTAAACTATAAGGTGATCTTGGTTTCGATGGTTTAGAGTATCGTGTCCTAACGTGCTGGATGTGATATTCCTTCGGAACAAGAGAACCTTATGTTTCAATTCATGATATCAGATTTTCTTTTAAGGATCGTATTTTTTAAAAACTCTTCAAATTTTCAATTTTCGACACCAAGACACTAATTAATCAACTAGGTACCAATTTTGGGCGTATCGAGGGTGCTAATCCTTCCTCGTGCGTAACCGGCCCCCGAACTCATTTTTCTGAATTTCGTAGACCAAAATCGTTGTTTTAATAAAATTAAATCATTTATTAAAAACAACCACTTTTTGAGGTGACCCGATCACACCTCGTCAAAAAAGGATTGGTGGCGACTCCCGTTTTCATTCTTTTTTAAATCCAAGTAGACCCCGTTTTCATCAAAAAATGGTGTCAACAGCTTGGCGACTCTACTGGGGACATAAGAGAGTCAAGCCACGTGTTAATTATTTCTTGTCTTTTGTCGAAAGTTGAAAATTCGATTTACGATCCTCTCATCTTTTGTTTTGAGTTACATTTTTATCGTGTTCTGTATTTTATTTTATACCTCTGCACATTCCATTGCATGACCGTTGGTCACACCTTTTAAGTGGGAGTGAGAAACTACGCCTTCGTGAGGTTTTCACCTCCGCATGGGATAGTGAATCGCTTCCGGGATACATCCGTACCTATGTCTTCGTGAGATTTTCATCTCCGCATGGCCATAGGGAAATGTATTCCCCTGAACTGAACTCGGTCCATATGAGCCTATAATGGGTGAGGATCGAGGAATCTGCTGGTTCAGGTACCCTCACTTTAGAACCAAACCACACATAGCGAGCCATAAGAACCCATCGAGATAGAGCTATTCTAGACCCTAGTGCTTACTGAATAGATGCTATATTTATTATTGTTTATTTTAAATCCTAGATCTAATTTGCTTTGTTTGTGATTGCATGGCATTTTCATTTCAAAAGAGGTGTCGATTCACGTTCAGTATAGATAGAAAGCTTATCATGGAAAAGAGGTTTCTTGATAAAGTAGAAGACAATGCAGCTGTACGATTATGGGCTGAGACAATGTGGAGAGAGAAAGGCGATAGTCTTGCAGAAGGGTACGTATCAGAGTTATGGGACTTCACTCGTATCAGCGTAGTCCAAAATGATCTGCGAGAAATGAAGGAAATATGGGATCAATGGGACGACGGGACCAAGCAGATGTTTTACTGTGATTACGGGGACTTGCCTCACCTACTTGGTGTCAAAGTGGACAAGCATTTATTCCGAGCCCTAGCCCAGTTTTGGAATCCTGCTTACAGTTGTTTCACTTTTGGAAAAGTGGACTTGGTGCCCACCGTGGAAGAATATACGACCTTGCTTCGGTGTCCAAAGATTCAAATTGACAAAGCCTATTCTAGAGCTGCTAGTGTCCCGACATTATTAAAAAAATTGATGAGCATTACAGGGATGAGCGAACAGTGGGTCGCTGCCCGGATCCAACAGAAAGGAGACAGTAAATGCGTTCCTTGGAAAAGCTTGCGAGATTTAGTATTAGCACACCCTGATGTGAAGAAAAGAGTGGATGTCTTCGCTCTAGGTATCTATGGTTTGGTAATTTTCCCTAGAGCTTTAGGGCACGTAGATGAGGCCGTCTCTGATTTGTTCGATCGGCTTAGTAAGGGAGTCACGCCCATCCCGGTAATCTTGGCAGAAACCTTCAGATCTCTAAGCGCATGTCGAAGAGCAGGGGAGGGAAGGTTCATCGGATGCGCACAGCTACTATTGGTGTGGTTCCATAGTCACTTTTGGAAGGTGGAAAATGTCTCTTATCGAGTCTTCTCAGAAGGTTATTCTCCGTTGAAGGAACAAGTTGCTACACCAAGACGAGACGACATCACGGAAGAGAAGTGGATGACGATTCTCCAAAATCTTCAGGAGGATGACGTTGAATGGAAAGCTCCTTGGATGGTACCCGACGAGATCCTGTATCGATGTGGTGATTTCGACTGGGTCCCTTTACTCGAAATTTGGGGAGCTATCGGTTATGCCCCTTTACTCGTATTAAGACAATATAGATCGAGACAGTTCATACCAGCAACACAAGGGTTGGCTCAATGTGAGTTTTCTTATAAGGATGAAAACTACAAGAGAAAAACTCGAGAAATATCTAACGCTTGGAAACAGGTTCACCGAATGAAAAGATTTACCATAGGAGCGATGGCAACTTCAGAATATTATGGGTGGTGGAGTAAAAGAGTCAATGACAACATCCCTAAGCCGAGGGAAGATTGCGTTCAGTCTATAGAAGAGCATCTACAAGTAGTTCCGTCAGAATTAGAGATCATCAAGCGAGACTTTGAGAAAAGAAATTCTGAGTTGGGAAAGAGGATAGAACAGTTAGAAGAAGAAAGAGTGCATTTGGGATTAGACATCGATATCCACAAGCTAGAAGCCGAGAAATTAAGGAAGGGAAAGAACAAAGCTGAAGAGGATTTGGATAGTCTAAAAACATATTACAAGAAGCTGCGATTGTCGATGAGAACTGTCTGTCTGGGCAAAACGTCAGAGCAGTGGCGACAAGAGATCAATGAGGAAAAGAATAGGGCCGATCAGTGGGAAAAGAAATTTCAAGATGCTCGAGCTCGAGAAAACGCTTTGGAAAGGAGTTTGTTAGAGTGCCGAAATGAGAAGGCAGGATTAAAGGCCAAGGTGACAGAGCTAGAAAAGTCACTTCACTCGTACCGTAGTCGCAACTCCATGATCGAATTAAGAGCAAGCTTAAATAAGATCGAAGAACTGAAGGAAAAGGTAGAGGAGCTTGAGGACGCATTACACAATTCTGAGCTACAAATGGAGCTTCTTGAGAGGAGTAATGATCAATGGCAAGAGCAATTCCATCATTCTCAAATGCAGATTAGAGACAGAGATTACGTTATGGGCGAAGCTGTGACTCAAGTGCGGGAAGTGGCTGATCATCTGCAAACATTAGCAGTTCAGGCCGATGTATTGAGTTTAAAATACGAGTCAGAATCAAGCCGAGGTCGAGATTTAGCTTGGCTTCTTAGGAAGGTTAAGGCCTTGGGTATAAAGGCGAAACCGTATATGTAATTTATTTTATGTAAAGAAATTTGCTTTCTAGTTGAGTTTTCTAATGAAATTGAATTTGAATCAATGCCTCTTTTTGCATTCATCTCATACATTTGCATTACATCATATGCAGTAAGTTTCATAAAATGACCCTAATAAAATTAAATTATGACAGTTACCCTGGAAACCAACAAAAATCTAATCAAATATCACTACGGTACTCGTCGCCAAACAAAAGTAATGGATCAAAGGTTGGAAAGATTGGAACAGTTGCAACGAGAGATGCAAGATCAGATGCACGAACGACTGGAAAAAATCCAGCAGGACATGTTAGAATCCCAGAACACTGTAATGAACCAATTAAAGCAGTTATTGGCTGGAGGGAATAACAAAGGAAAAGACCCCGTAGTTGATGCTGGGGAGGATCACGATGACCCTGTTTATCCTCCAGGTTTCACCCCAACTAACATCCAAGCACAACCAGAGGTGTACCCACAGAGGGTACCGGTTACCATTAGACCTCAATATCTGGCTAGTGCCTCGGTACCAGTGCATTTTCAAATGGGCTCGGGTTCTAATCCCGGAGATAATCCCACTAATCCTGTGGTCCCGGACCCCGATGACGTGGTAGAAACAGAAAAAACAAGAATGAACCTGCCAAAACAGCTGGAGGACCGATGTAGATGGTTAGAGGAAAAATTTAGAGTCATGGAGAACATCGACTATCATCGCGGGGTTGACGCCAAGGATCTGAGTTTGGTCCCTGATTTAGTACTCCCACCTAAGTTCAAAATGCCGGAATTCGAAAAATATAATGGGACTAGTTGTCCTGAAGCTCATATAACTATGTTCTGTCGAAGAATGACAGGATACGTCAACAATGATCAGCTGTTAATCCACTGCTTCCAGGACAGTTTGATCGGATCTGCAGCCAAATGGTACAACCAACTGAGTCGTGCTAAAGTTAGTTCATGGAGAGACTTGGCGCAAGCTTTTATGAAGCAATACAGTCATGTAACGGATATAACACCCGATCGAATTACGTTACAAAACATGGAGAAAAAGCCTAGCGAGAATTTCAGGCAGTACGCCCAACGATGGAGAGAAGTGGCAACACAAGTCCAGCCGCCCCTTTTGGAAAAAGAGGTCACCATGTTGTTTATCAACACTTTGAAAGCCCCGTTCATCAACCACATGTTGGGGAGTGCTACCAAGAGCTTCTCGGATATGGTAATGTCCGGTGAAATGATTGAGAACGCGGTAAGGAGCGGTAAGATTGACACGGGAGAAAACTTCAAAAGACCAGCCCCAAGGAAAAAAGAGGGCGAAGTAAACAACGTAAGCACATATAGCAAGAGCCAGTCAAAGCCGATTACTGTTGGCCCTCCAAAAATGATAACCACTAGTCACCAAGCCCCTCGAGGCAGGAACCCAACACAAGGCCCAACACAAGGACTAACACAGAGAGACTTCAGTTCACGCCCATTCCAATAACATACGGGGAACTGTATCAGAAGTTATTTGATGCACACATAGTATCTCCATTTTATCTCGAGCCTATGCAACCTCCATATCCCAAATGGTATGACACGAATGCCCAATGTGAATACCATGCAGGGATACCAGGACACTCAATTGAGAACTGTACTGGGTTTAAAAAGGCGGTGGAAAGGTTCATTAAGATGGGGATTGTGAAGTTTGACGACCCATTAGGACCCAACGTAGCAGCGAATCCGTTACCCAACCATGCTGATAAAGGGGTAAACGCAATAATCGAAGGTGAGAAAAAGAGAATCAAAACCGACATCGCAGAGATAAAAACCCCATTGAGTTGGGTCTGGAGACAAATGATAAAAGGAGGTCTCATCAAACAAGATTCAAAAGAAAGGCCCGAAGAAACGAAGACGTACTGCGAGTTTCATGCTGAAGAAGACCATGACATTCGAGACTGTACTGAATTCAAGGCCTTGGTGCAAAATCTGATGGACAACAAAGAGCTAGAATTTTATGAAGAGATCAAAGGACTCGAAAATGGAGAAGTTTATGCCTCGGAGGAGGGGTCTACGGGAAAGGCCCCAAATCACCCAGTGGTGATTATTTCAAAGCCAACGAGTACAGGATCTGGAATACAACTGGCGCCAAGGGTCATAATCCAAAAACCTGTAGCCTTTCCTTACAAGGATAGCAAAAAGGTTCCTTGGAATTACGACTGCAATGTGATGATCACGGGAGAGGAGAACCCGATAAATGTTTCAGAAGAGGCTAATGACGCAGGTTTCTATACGCGTAGTGGAAAACGTTACGACCTGGGAAATACAAAAAGGGAACTTATAAAAGGAAAAGCCTTGGCGATTGAACAAAATAAAACGAAGACGACCGGAATTGAACCGCAAATTAACACACCGGTGACTGAAAATGAGGCTAGAGAATTCCTAAAATTCTTGAAGCATAGCGAGTATAGCGTGGTGGAACAATTGCATAAGCAACCCGCTCGCATCTCAGTGCTCGAGTTACTTTTAAGTTCAGAGATACATCGTAATGCGTTGGTAAAAGTGCTAAATGAGACCTATGTCGCTAAAGATATCTCAGTGAACAAATTGGATCGCCTGGTTAACAATATAAATGCCGATAACTTCATCTTCTTCAACGATGATGAGATCCCACCAGGCGGTATGGGATCTACCAAGGCCTTGCACATCACTGCCCGTTGCAAGGGGTGTATACTACCGGCGGTACTCGTGGACAATGGATCGGCCCTGAATGTTTTACCCCTGTCCACATTAAACAGGTTACCTGTGGATAGTTCTCACATGAAATCATGTCAAAATATAGTGAGAGCATTTGATGGCACTGAGAGAAAAGTCATGGGAAGAATCGAGATACCTCTATTAATTGGTCCAAATACATACGAGGTGGACTTTTTGGTAATGGATATTAAACCATCTTACAATTGCCTATTGGGGAGGCCTTGGATCCATTCTGCAGGAGCTGTACCATCGTCACTTCACCAAAAGTTAAAATTGGTGATGGAGGGTCGATTGGTGACTATAGATGCAGAAGAAGACATCATTGCATCAGTCACCGATGATATGCCATACATAGAGGCCGATAGTGAAGCGATAGAATGTTCATTCCGATCATTGCAATTCGTAAATGCCACATTTGTCATCGAGATGAGCAAAATCCCAGAGCCTAAGATATCCAAAGCTACGTCAATGAGCTTACAGCTAACGATGGGAAAGGGAGCGTTGCCTGGAAGAGGATTGGGAAAATACCTCCAGGGAAGGGTCGGAGTACCGATCCTAGTTAACAAACAGGACCGTTATGGTTTGGGATATAAGCCTAATGCGAGGGAAAGGAGGAAAGAGATGGAGAAAAAGCAAGAAAAGAGAAGAGCACATTTGGGTGGGATAGAAGTCAAGTGGGGACCGATAACCTTTCCTCATATATCTAAGACTTTTGTTTCAAGGGGAATTGTCCACCCTGAAGAGAATGAGGAGGTTACAGAAGGAAGGATTGAGAGGTTGGACATCAATGCCATATCCGCGGAAGAAAGGGTGGAAAGGAATTTATCGGGCATTCGTCCTTACGAACCTGGAAGTGTTTTGAATAACTGGACTGCAGAAGAGATCCCTGTAACATTTAGAACTAATTCAGAGTAATATTCAGAACACTTGTTGCCCTAAGCCTGGGGGTGATAAGAATCTTTTGTAAAAGGCACATGTCCAAAATCTAATTTCAATGAAAACTTATCATTCAGTTTCATCTTGAGCAAATATTCTTTCATTCTTTTCATTCCCTTTATAATCATAGTACGCATACAAGTATTCTTAGATTCTTTTATTTGGGCCTCCATTTGTTCCAATAACAGGTCTTCAGATATCAACGAGATGAGCGACTCTGTTACTAATTCAGAGTCTCTATTTGAGCAAGACATGAGTATAGGTAATCCTCAAGATTTTGAAGGTGACCAAGACAGCGTTTTATCTCCGGATTTGTTAAGAATGATGGAAGAAGAAGAAAAACAAATTCTACCCTATAAGGAATCAGTAGAAGTCGTGATCTTAGAGGAGGGCAGAGAGGTAAAAGTTGGCGCTTGCATTGCCAAGGAAACAAGGCGAGACCTTGTTGAGTTGCTTCAAGAGTTTAAAGATGTCTTCGCATGGTCCTACCAAGATATGCCAGGTTTAAGTACTGATATCGTGGTACACCGATTGCCTATAAAGGAAGAATGCAAACCAGTCCAACAAAAGTTTCGAAGGATGAGGCCTGATGTCTTGCTAAAAATAAAGGAAGAAGTCAAGAAGCAGTTCGATGCTGGTTTCTTACAGGTGGTCAAGTACTCAGAATGGGTAGCCAATATAGTCCATGTTCCTAAGAAAGATGGGAAGGTGCGAATGTGTGTGGACTACAGAGACTTGAACAAAGCCAGCCCAAAAGATAATTTCCCACTGCCTCATATCGATACCTTGGTAGACAACACGGCCGGATACTCACTGTTCTCTTTCATGGATGGTTTCTCCGGGTACAACCAAATTAAGATGCTTTCTGAAGACAAGGAAAAGACCACATTCATAACGATGTGGGGGACGTTTTGTTATAAAGTGATGCCTTTTGGATTGAAAAATGCGGGAGCAACGTATCAGAGAGCCATGGTAGCATTATTCCATGATATGATGCATAAAGAGATAGAAGTTTATGTCGATGACATGATCGCAAAATCCAGAACAGAAAAAGAACACGTGCAAGTTCTGAGAAAACTGTTTCTGAGGTTAAGGAAGTTCCAGCTAAAACTTAACCCAGCCAAGTGTACTTTCGGGGCTAGATCAGGAAAACTGCTAGGATTCTTAGTCAGCGAAAAGGGAATTGAAATTGACCCAGACAAAGTTAAGGCCATACAAGAATTACCTCCGCCAAGTACTCAAAAAGAAGTTCGGGGTTTCCTAGGAAGACTAAATTACATCGCTCGGTTCATTTCAAAATTAACTGAGAAGTGTGACCCCATATTCTGTCTTCTTAGGAAACACAATCCAGGTGTATGGGATGAGGAGTGCCAGAAAACTTTCGAAAGAGTTAAACATTACTTGTCCAATGCCCCAGTACTGATGCCACCTAGCCCTGACAAACCACTGATACTATACTTGGCAGCATTTGGGAATTCCATGGGGTGCGTGCTCGGCCAACATGATGAGTCAGGACGAAAAGAAAGAGCGATCTATTATCTCAGTAAGAAGTTCACTGAATGCGAAACGAGATATTCGCCAATTAAAAATTATGTTGCGCATTGGTTTGGACTACTCGGAGATTGAGACAATACATGTTGTACCATACGACTTGGTTAATCTCAAATTAGACCCTCTGAAATACATGATGGAGTCAACTGCTCTAAACGGAAGGATGGCCCGATGGCAAATTCTACTATCTGAATTTGACATAACCTATGTGAATCAAAAGGCTGTAAAAGGGAGCGCGATAGCAGATTTTCTAGCAAGTAGAGCCCTGGACGATTATGAGCCTTTGAACTTTGACTTCCAAATGAGGATCTGATGTATGTGGCAACTACTGAAGCGAGCACACAAGAAGGCAATACTTGGAAATTAAATTTCGACGGAGCCTCAAATGCCATGGGCAATGGGATTGGGGCAGTCTTGGTATCTCCAAACGGTGATCATTATCCTTTCACCAGTAAACTAGATTTTGATTGTACAAATAACATGGCGGAATATGAAGCATGTATCATGGGAATCCGCGTGGCTATGGAACGCAAAATCAAGGTACTTGAGGTATATGGGGATTCGGCATTGGTAATTTATCAGCTCAAAGGCGAATGGGAAACAAGAGACCCTAAATTGATTAGTTACCGAAGGATAGTCCTAGAATTGATTGAGGAGTTTGACGACATCACTTTTGTTATCTCCCACGAGACGAGAATCAGATGGCCGACGCTTTAGCTACATTGGCTTCCATGATCAAAGTAAATAGACCAGAGGATGTGAAGCCTATCCAAATGAGCATTTATGATGCTCCAGCCCACTGTTGTAATATTGACGAGGAAAAAGAAAAGGACGACAACCCTTGGTATCAGGACATATTGCGATACGTGAAAAATTGTGAATACCCGAACCAAGCAACTGAGAATGACAAGAGAATGTTGAGGAGGCTGGCCAGTGGTTACGTCTTAGATGGAGAAATCCTGTACAAAAGAGGAAAAGATCAGGTGCTGTTAAGATGTGTAGACGCTGTGGAGGCCAAGCAGATCTTGGAAGAAGTCCATGATGGTATTTGTGGAACACACGCTAACGGTTTCACAATGGCCAGACAGATCATGAGATTTGGATATTATTGGTCTACCATGGAAGGAGACTGCATCAAGTATGCTAAGAAGTGCCATAAATGCCAGATTTACGGAGACAAAATTCATGTGCCTCCATCACCTCTTCACGTCATGACTTCCCCATGGCCTTTCTCCATGTGGGGCATGGACGTCATTGGGCCGATATCGCCAAAGGCTTCAAACGGACATCGTTTCATTTTTGTAGTGATTGACTACTTTACTAAGTGGGTAGAGGCTACGTCTTACGCCAACGTCACAAAGACAGCTGTCAGCAAGTTTTTAAAGAAGGAAATCATATGTCGGTATGGAATGCCTGAAAGGATCATATCAGACAACGCATTAAATTTGAATAATAGCACGATAGCAGAGGTTTGTAATCAATTCAAGATCAAGCACCACAACTCATCGCCATATCGTCCGAAGATGAATGGTGCGGTGGAGGCAGCCAATAAAAATATCAAAAAGATTGTGGGGAAAATGACTGAGACCTATAGAGATTGGCACGAGAAGTTGCCATTCGCCCTCTATGCTTATCGAACATCCGTCAGGACTTCTACCGGGGCAACACCATTCTCTTTGGTTTATGGAATGGAGGCAGTGCTACCAATTGAGGTTGAAATTCCCTCTCTCCGAGTTTTTTCAGAACTAAAGTTAGACGAAGCAGAATGGGTCCAAGCCCGATATGATCAGCTGAACTTGATTGAGGAAAGGAGGTTAAGAGCTATCCGTCATGGTCAAATGTACCAGAAACGAATGATGCGAGCTTACAATAAGAAAGTTCGTCCTAGAAACTTCCATGAAGGGGACTTGGTACTGAAGAAGATCCTTCCCATACAAAAGGACTACAGAGGAAAGTGGATGCCAAACTGGGAGGGACCTTATGTAGTAAAAAAGGCCTTTTCAGGAGGGGCATTAATTTTAACTGGGATGGATGGCAAAAGCTTGCCCAATCCTGTGAATTCGGATTCAGTGAAGAGGTACTTTGCCTAAAAAAAAAAAAAAAAAAAGGGGAGAGGCCAAGGCGAAAACCCGCAAAGGGCACCTTGAGACCAAAGGGGCTTTGAATTGAAAACCCAGGAATGGGCAATTCAAATTTTCGATCAAAGATGAGGCATATAGTAGTTTTGTCTTCTCCGAATTAACAAAAGGAGATATGCTGCATCTTGGGGCATCAACAAAGTCTTTTAGGACTTCTAAACACAGAGTTTGTGCAGAGGAGCTCATGCTGCGATATCTGGAGCACCTTTTTTTTTTATCTTATCTTAGCAAAATTTGCTATTTGTTCATTTAGAGCTCTGCTCTCAATAAAATTCCATCTTATTCATTGTGATAATCTTTTCATCATATCTCAGCAAAGTTTGCTATCTTGATTGATTTATTCATTTTGAGCTTTGCTCTCAGAAAAAATTTTATTTTGTCCATTTTGATAATCTTTCAAGCATTTTTCCTTGAAATAACGATTAATGGATTGACAATACACATGTAGAAGGAGTTCTGCATATTACTCTGAAAGTTTCTAAATAACACGAGGACCTGAAAAAGGACTGTTGTTTATAGCTGACCAAACTTAAGGGTTAGAAGCATTGGAAGAAGAATAGTCCAAATTGCATCTATTTCTTTAGGTTTTCTGTCAAAGGCACTGGCTGAACAAGAAGACATTAGTGATAGAACCTTGATGAACAATGAGGAATGATAACCTGAGCATTAAAAATGGACCATTCTCATACATACACATCTAGTTAGGAGCATTTGATTCATTCTGATCATGTCATCCTAAACACTAGGCATAAATAGATCCATGAAATGGATTTTGCAGGTCATGTTCCCTCAGAGAACAGATCGAAGAGACAAATCCTATACCCCTGAAGTTACAGTGGGATAGATTGAAGTCATTAAAGTAGATCTTGTCTTCATGTATTGGCGTGAAGTAGATCGAAGATATCAGATCCTATCTCCCTATATTGGTAGGAAGTGGATCGAAGATGCAGATCTTGTCTTCCCATATTGGTGGCGAAGTAGATCGAAGAAAGCAGATCTTGTCTTCATGTATTGGCGTGAAGTAGATCGAAGATATCAGATCCTATCTCCCTATATTGGTAGGAAGTGGATCGAAGATGCAGATCTTGTCTTCCCATATTGGTGGCGAAGTAGATCGAAGAAAGCAGATCTTGTCTTCATGTATTGGCGTGAAGTAGATCGAAGATATCAGATCCTATCTCCCTATATTGGTAGGAAGTGGATCGAAGATGCAGATCTTGTCTTCCCATATTGGTGGCGAAGTAGATCGAAGAAAGTAGATCTTGTCTTCATGTATTGGCGTGAAGTAGATCGAAGATATCAGATCCTATCTCCTATATTGGTAGGAAGTGGATCGAAGATGCAGATCTTGTCTTCCCATATTGGTGGCGAAGTAGATCGAAGAAAGCAGATCTTGTCTTCATGTATTAGCGTGAAGTAGATCGAAGATATCAGATCCTATCTCCCTATATTGGTAGGAAGTGGATCGAAGATGCAGATCTTGTCTTCCCATATTGGTGGCGAAGTAGATCGAAGAAAGCAGATCTTGTCTTCATGTATTGGCGTGAAGTAGATCGAAGATATCAGATCCTATCTCCCTATATTGGTAGGAAGTGGATCGAAGATGCAGATCTTGTCTTCCCATATTGGTGGCGAAGTAGATCGAAGAAAGTAGATCTTATCTTCATGTATTGGCGTGAAGTAGATCGAAGATATCAGATCCTATCTCCCTATATTGGTAGGAAGTGGATCGAAGATGCAGATCTTGTCTTCCCATATTGGTGGCGAAGTAGATCGAAGAAAGTAGATCTTGTCTTCATGTATTGGCGTGAAGTAGATCGAAGATATCAGATCCTATCTCCCTATATTGGTAGGAAGTGGATCGAAGATGCAGATCTTGTCTTCCCATATTGGTGGCGAAGTAGATCGAAGAAAGCAGATCTTGTCTTCATGTATTGGCGTGAAGTAGATCGAAGATATCAGATCCTATCTCCCTATATTGGTAGGAAGTGGATCGAAGATGCAGATCTTGTCTTCCCATATTGGTGGCGAAGTAGATCGAAGAAAGCAGATCTTGTCTTCATGTATTGGCGTGAAGTAGATCGAAGATATCATATCCTATCTCCCTATATTGGTAGGAAGTGGATCGAAGATGCAGATCTTGTCTTCCCATATTGGTGGCGAAGTAGATCGAAGAAAGCAGATCTTGTCTTCATGTATTGGCGTGAAGTAGATCGAAGATATCATATCCTATCTTCCTATATTGGTAGGAAGTGGATCGAAGATGTAGATCTTGTCTTCCCATATTGGTGG
Organism: Gossypium hirsutum; assembly: GCF_007990345.1. Lineage (NCBI taxonomy): Eukaryota > Viridiplantae > Streptophyta > Magnoliopsida > Malvales > Malvaceae > Gossypium > Gossypium hirsutum. The sequence continues at coordinate 12,565,321 of NC_053428.1, read as the reverse complement.
CGAAGTAGATCGAAGAAAGCAGATCTTGTCTTCATGTATTGGCGTGAAGTAGATCGAAGATATCAGATCCTATCTTCCTATATTGGTAGGAAGTGGATCGAAGATGCAGATCTTGTCTTCCCATATTGGTGGCAAAGTAGATCGCAGAAAACAGATCTTGTCTTCATGTATTGGCGTGAAGTAGATCGAATGTAGCAGATCCTATCCTCCTATATTGGTAGGAAGTGGATCGAAGAAAGCCGATCGACGATGGCAGATTTTACCTCCCTGACTACAGTAGAATACATTGAAGCCAATAACTCTATCTCCCTACATTCAACAGTGGAATAGAGTGAAGAGCACAAATCTTGTCTCCCTAAGCAGTAATTGAGCGGACGAAGAAAAACACAAATCTCATCCCCATGGAATTGTAGCAGAGTAGATTGAAGCTACAAGGCGTATCTAAAGTTGCAGTAGAGCAGATCGAAGAATCATAAGATGCAGTGGACTAGAATGAGGTTACTTGAAGAAAGGAAGCACCAAAAGAAGTCAAAACTCGACGAGCCCGGGCAAAATTGGCCTTTCTTAGTCTTTGCTCTGTTCTCGTTACACGATAACAAGCAAAGAGGGGCAGCTGTAAGGCCCAATTTTATGCCCAGGCCCGAATATTAAAACAATAAACAACAGTCCAATTACAAAATAACAAACCAGCCCACTACCTAGCCCAACAGCAGAAACCCTAGCCCAAATAAAAAAAAACAAATGTTTGCAGCAGAAAACCCTAGGCGCAGCATGCCTAGGGCGCGCCGCTCAGCCTCGTCTGTCCCCCTCACGCTCGCACGCCTCAGCCTTGGCCACCACGACGCCCACGCGTCTGACACTCCCACCGTGCCCACCACCTGCAACAAGAACAGACACCACAGCAAGGAAAGCATGCAAATGATGGGGAAAACAATAAACTAAAGAAACAAAACAAATATATGGGCTTTAAAAGCCGAAATCGGTCATGGGAACGATGATTTTTTTCTTTCATTTTTCAGTTGTAATACTACTTAGAATACAAAAAAGGCAGATTGAAGCAAGAAAAGACCCGAAATAGAAAAGGCAGAGATCTAAGGTTTCTTTTATTTTTATTCGAAAACTCATCTATTATATCTATACATAGCAAAAATTTATAAAAAAGAATAACAAAAATAAAATAAAATTTTTTACCTTTCCGGCCACCGCGTGCGGTGGCCGGCGCCGGCGCCGGCGAGCCTCCGGTGGCCGTCCGGTGACCCCCCCTTTGCCGGAAATCGCTCCGAGCTCTCCTCTCCTCTCTCCCTTTTCTTTTTTTTCTCCCTCAGCTTTACAAATGATTTTTTTTGAAATTTTTTTGACTTTTATAGGGGGTCAAAACGCACCGTTTTGGACCCCCAGTTTAAACACATAAAGCGACGTCGTTTTGAACGCGGGTCGGGTCGACCCGACCCGCGCCAGGGAGGATCCGCGTGTTTTTCTTTGGAAGGGCTAATTGCGCTTTTAGCCCTTCCGCTTTTTCGGGAGTTTACAATCAAGCTTTTCTTTATTTTTAATCTGGCTCCATGGTTTCGCCCCGAATTCATTCTGGTCCCCCATGCTGCGCAGCGTTTTAATACTTGGGTTTATTGCGCTTTTGACCCTCCAAGTTGCACGCGCGTTACAATCAAGTCCCTTTTCTTTGTTTTCATTTTAAATGGGCCCTACAACTTTGTTTTTTAATTCGATTTTAATCCTTTTTTTCGTTTATTTTTGTATCTTTATCAAATATCCTTGTTATTTTTATATTATTAGTATTATTAGTATTAATATTATTATAACTATGTACTAGTGTATATTTTATCACGTATGTGTATACACATATATTTTTGTATTTAACATTTTTCATTTCACTTTATTTTAATATTTTATTAATTTTATGTACGTTTCTTTTATATTCCAATGTTATTATTATTATTATTATTATTATTATTATTAGTTTATGCTTTTGTTATATATCTATATATTTATAATATATATATACGTACTTATACATACTTAAATATATCTTTTCACATTTCATAATGCTTATATACTTACACATATTTATGCACATTTTACATCATATACATACTTATATATTTTATACTCTTAAAAATGCTTTTCGTATATTTCACATATTTTATAATTCACAAACATATATTTTATATAATCACGATTTGTAAATATATAAATACACATTTACATTTTTTTAATATTTACCGATTTTACATATATGTACATACTTATCTATGTTTTCATATTCTGTAATTTATATATTTCTTATTTTATGGCTTTAAATTATACATGCATATATATATATATATTTTTACATAATTGTATTTATTGTCATCATTGTTACTTGGTGTATGTTTATTTATCCATGTACATTAGTGCTTTTTCTAAAATGTTAGTTCTATTTATTTAGTTGTATGCTTTGTTTATGTAATCTCCTCGTCAGTTCATTTTGCCTATTACATTGTTGTTACTCATTTTACTTTGCTCACCTTGTCGTATTCGTTATTGTTTTGTCAAGCATCGACACTAAACACCAAAAGGAAAATTTTTCTAAATAAGGCAATATTTCGCGTTTGGAAACTCGAGAAAACGTGCCCTAACGTGCTGGGTTTCGATTTCTCGTTTGACTAAATAGCCAAATATCCTCTTAAAGCTTCAAAGTATGGTTTCATTAAACTATAAGGTGATCTTGGTTTCGATGGTTTAGAGTATCGTGTCCTAACGTGCTGGATGTGATATTCCTTCGGAACAAGAGAACCTTATGTTTCAATTCATGATATCAGATTTTCTTTTAAGGATCGTATTTTTTAAAAACTCTTCAAATTTTCAATTTTCGACACCAAGACACTAATTAATCAACTAGGTACCAATTTTGGGCGTATCGAGGGTGCTAATCCTTCCTCGTGCGTAACCGGCCCCCGAACTCATTTTTCTGAATTTCGTAGACCAAAATCGTTGTTTTAATAAAATTAAATCATTTATTAAAAACAACCACTTTTTGAGGTGACCCGATCACACCTCGTCAAAAAAGGATTGGTGGCGACTCCCGTTTTCATTCTTTTTTAAATCCAAGTAGACCCCGTTTTCATCAAAAAATGGTGTCAACAGGTAGTATTGTTGCTAGGGCGGATCGGATTGGCTTCGGGACAATTGGATATCCCCTATCCTTCTAATAAATTGTCAAACGTGGAACATCTTTGCATTGCTGCTGAAGTCTAGGACCCCAAATTAAATTCTCAAACCAAAACAACAACAGAACAATCCCAATGCAGCTTAACTTGATGATCCAAGTAAATCAATTCAAAGATAATTTATTCTGAAGGCAACACACATTATAGTACTACCACAAATTATAATGTTGTTTTAAATTTCCTCGGCTTGTTCAATAGCATCTCGATCCTGGTTTTATCACTAGAACATCAATTTCTTAACCAATAAAGAAAAGAAACCCAATTCAAATAAACCAATCAAAATTAGGGCAGAGAATGAATGTCATGACAAACTCAAAAAACAATCCATACCCTTGAAAAACAACAATTATTACATTAAGGAAAAGCAGTTTTTGAAACAGTGAAATCACTTGCAAAAGATTACAAATTTACCAACAACAAAAGGAGCCCACGCGAAGGGCTTAACACTAAGCCTGCGGCTGCTCTTGAGTCTGTTTAGACTCCAATGGAATCCCAAGCTCCCCTGCCTCCTCCTTCTCCTGCTTCCCATTCCTACTTGGTACAGCCACCGCAATGAAAGTCTTGGTCTTGCTAATAGGCCGGCTCTTCTCAAGCTGCACATAATCGCCAACTTTGAATTGGTTATCTGGGTCGTGAGCCTGAAACTTCTTCTTCTTCCTAACACGCCTCTTGTACTTGGGATGCGGGGCTAAACGCACCACTTCCACTGCCACTGTCTTGTCATTTGTGGCACAAACGACCTGGCCTTGCATGGATTTCATTGCCCTGATTGGAGGGAGAAAAGCCGGGGATCGGAGGGGTTGGTGAGGGGGAGAAGAGTTGGGTTTTGAGAGAAGAGGGAGGGAAGTTGAGCCATGGAGGAATGGGGATGAAAGATTGAGAGATTGGAGAGAAGAAGTTATCGACATTTTGGGGTGTAGTGTCGAAGAAGAAGCGGATAAGGACTTGTGAGTTCTTTATTCTTATCTGTTATGGATTGGGCGTAGGAGTTGAATGGTTGATAGACTTGATTATGGACGGTTTATGCCCAGTTATCTTTTTGAGCCCGGTTCTGTTCTTGGTTGATTCAATTATTGTAAACTGAGGTAAACTATTAAAATGGAGAAAAATGATTATCATTGTAAAATGTGATTCTTATATATATATATATATATTAAGAAAAACCTTCTTCTTTTTAAGAATGTTTTAATGAAAAAGGATCTTATATTTTGATTGATATTAGTCTTGGATTCAATTTTTAAGTTTTTTTTAATGGAAATGGATTTATATTTTAATAGATTTAATAATATTAGATATCAAACAATGAGAATATGAAATAAAAGATAATTTAAACATAACATAAATATGTTTAATAAAAAAATGACATAAATTTAAATATAAAAAATTTTATATAAGTTATTGGAAAAATATAGTCAAAATTTTCTCCTTAAATTATTATTAAATAAAAACATTTATACAAATGAAACATCTCCAAATGAGATTACTTACCTAATGCGTAGCTCTTTCCTGTAAATTTCAAATACGATTATTCACTTCTCTTTCTTGTAAATGCTTGAAACTTTGGTTTATTCTCAGTTTTCTTTGTATTTACTTCATCAACTTCCTTATTTAGGTCGAAACTTTGGCTTTCTTCGAATTTGCTTCATTAACCTCCCTATTTCTGCCTAATATACTTTGACTTATTCTCATTTTTCTTTTAATTTGCTCCATCAACCTCTCTATTTTTGCCGATTTCTGCTGATATTAAGCAGATAAGTACTGCAACATGTTTATTCGTTTCTTGCCTAATATATTTTGGCTTATTCTCAGTTTTGTTTGATTTTGCTTCATCAAACTTTCTTTCTGTCGATATTAAGCAGATAAGTATCTTCATTCAATTTTCTAGCTAAACCCACCAAATATTTTAACTTGGATTTTTTAGTTTCTTACCACTTTTCTTCTTTCCAAGAGTGAAATCTACTTCACAATCTATATCGACAATGCTAATAGCATCTGCGGGTTTAGTTTCCACTAGATTAATATAAAACCTTTTGTTCTCATAATTGATAATTATGGTATTACTCTTTGTTAAGCAATAGAATTTCTATAAATTTTCTTCCAACACAGCTTTCGGATTTGAAATGTCAATCAAATCACTTGTGATTGAAATTTGATATAACTTCTCTATTCTAGCTTTTTGTTCTTCATATACATGAACCATGTTTTTCATCATCCAATACGGTAAGAACAATACACTGAAAATTTTCCTTTCGATTAGTTATGAAGCTCGCTCGAATTGTAAAGGCAAGGGATTTGATTTCCAAGATAAGTTCAAGAGTCATGGCGGAAATAATAATTATATTACCAACCTCTAAATTAGATATTGATAATTTAGTTCGAACAAAATGTGATTATCAAAATAAGTATGGTTATTCCAAGTATCTATTTGAGATTGATAATAATCAAAGTAATCATTGTCATTACCATCACCATCATTATCTTCCTTTTCTTCTAAAAGACACTCATAATTATCATCATCTTTGTCGTTGATTTCTTCTGAAAAATTATTTATGTCGTTAGTATTATTATCTACAAACTCTTGAAAGTGAGATTGAGAAATTTCATCAAGCTTATCAAGATTATTTGAATCATGAGATATTTCCATTATTTGCTTTCTTGTAGTCAGAAAGCATGATTTTTGTAAAAAGGTCAAAAAGAAAAGTTAAACTCTAGGCTTAGGGTTTTTGAGTATAATGATGCATTGCGATATTAGATATTTAATTATTCAAAAGAATATGAATTCAAGTAGGAGGAAATTATTCAAATGAGAGTAAGAATGAGATTAACTAATTAGATATTTTGAAATTTATTTCGACGTTATCGCAACTTTATAAGATAACAGTTTATGTATATTGTGAGATTTGAACATGAAATAGTTTTAAAAAATATTTGAAATTATGATTTAATTATAAAGTATTTTATATTTTGATTGATATTAAGTATCGGATTTAGTTTTTGAAAGTTTTATTTTTTTATGAAGAAAAAAATTAAATGGATACTGTTAATTAATTCTATGTGGGACTATATATTTTAACATTAGATACAGAAGTATGAGAATATGATACAAAAGATAATTTAATTATAAAAAAAAGTACATAACATAAACATGTCTAATAAAAAAACATAACATAAATTTAAATATATAAAAAATTTATATAAATACAAAAATCTAAACACTAGAAATGGACCATGACACGGCTTATCAAATTAATTTCTTATTGGTTCTTTGAGGCGATGAGCGTGGCCCATTAGTTTTTTGAGGATCATAAAATGGATAGCCTTATCTGGGTTTGATCCACGTGGCAGGACCTAAATGGAACTCCATATCTCTCTCGAGAAAACCCAGTTTGCCACGTGTCCTGTTGAGATCCATTTCAAAGATCAAAAACCCAGACACCCCACTGCCAACTGAACTGAACTGAAAAAAAAAAAGGCAGTTAGGAACCAGAAACCAAGGCAATGGCTTCTCTTGCGACCTTAGCCGGTGTTCAACCAACGACCATCAAGGGCCTTGGTGGCAGCTCTCTCAGTGGAACCAAGCTCTTGGTGAAGTCAACTCGCCAGAGTTTCAAACCCAAAAACTACAGGTAACCCCGAAAGCTTAATTTCTTACCTGCAGATCCCTACTGTTTAATTTCAGCCCATTTGTGTATAAATTTATTTTTAAAATAATAAAAAAAGTGTACCTCCTTCTTTGATAGGGCTGGTGCTGTGGTAGCCAAGTATGGTGATAAGAGTGTATACTTTGATTTGGAGGATATTGGCAACACAACTGGGCAATGGGACTTGTATGGATCCGATGCACCTTCACCGTACAACCCACTCCAGGTTTCACCCTTATTCTCTGTTTGATGAATTTGGTATTTGAGAAAAGATTTGCAGAGTAATTTTATACAGGCCATACTGTAATATTTGGTGGCTTTCTTGCTTTAGTTGATTGATAATTGAATGAAGACTGATGCTGTTTGGTTTTATTGAGAGTGGAACTCAAGAAACGAATTATTTGCATTAACTAACAGAAGTATGGTCAAATGTTTGGAATTGCAGAGCAAGTTCTTTGAGACATTTGCAGCTCCATTTACCAAGAGAGGATTGTTGCTCAAGTTCCTGATCTTGGGAGGCGGTTCCCTCGGTCTTTACCTCAGTGCCACTGCTTCCGATGACCTTCTACCGATCAAGAAAGGTCCGCAACTCCCACCCAAGCCTGGGCCGCGTGGCAAGATCTAATTTAGTTAAACTCTTTAAGCTTTTCATTGTATGTATCTTGTTTCAGTTTTCAAACATGTAATCCTAAAATGTGACCTTGGCTATCGATCCAATGACATTTGTTTCACGCTTAACTGGTGCATTGCTTTCAGCTTTAAAATTTCTTCTCTTTGACAACGATCCCATCCGTTCTGATTACTGATCTGAACTGTCATTGAAGAACTAATAATATGTCCATTGCCATTGGCTTTAACAAATGCCTAATTCTCTGGACAAACTGTAGATTTGAATGCTGAATTCTTGTAATATATCAGAAAGCAGATCTGCACTACCAAGTAAGTGATACACTGTTTGAAAAATCTAGCAAAATTTGCCAAAATGTACAATTTCACAAACAAATAGAAGAAACAACCATGAAGAAACATGATTTCTTTCAATGGCTATGAATCTAGAAACACCTTTTGTCTTGGTTTCTAAAGGTATTAATATATGGAGTGGCTTTAAACTCCAGAGTTTTAGTTGTCTTCCCTATTTACAAAAGGAAGAATAGAAAATACATAATGAAACAAGCAGCCCACAAGTCAAGAGTAATCCCATTTAGGTTGAAAAAAACCTATAGCTGAAGGTCAAGCTTTCTCACACTTAATATTCCTGTATCTATAATACACACTCTCTCTATTCTCTATCTGCTTCCAGTTTTTGTAGTCTCCTCATTAATGGCGTTCCGTAGGGCTTCTTACTCCGGCCAAGCTCTCAAGATAGGACTTCTTGCTAGTGTTTGTCACTACGTTTAGCTTTTGCATGCTTGGTTCAACATCTATGGATCCGTCATCTGAGTCCACCCTATCGTCGTAGTCATTTTGATCCATAGCCCAAGTAAGTAAATCTGAGAGGGTCTTTGCGTTCGCTGTTTCCACATCATATCTTGGACTTGTAGACACTGAATTAGGCTGGCTGTCGTCCTTTAAACTGTTGCGTTTGCATGGCTGTGGATTAGGATTTTGGGTAATATTATCAGCTTGGAGGACATCTTCGATTCTCGATAAGACTGTAAAGGCCAAGCTCTCCAGTATTCTCGAATAGCTCTCTAGGAGAGCTTGCCCTACATCCTGCGATCCAAACAAGAAATCCTCAAATAACATGAGCTGCCATTGATGCCGTAGGATACTAGGGAAAATGCAACAGTACATAACAATGATGCAGTGCTTAAACAAAGGGGGTCATCACAATGTGTTATAAAGTTTCTATCTGCAGTTGCCGTACAAGTACATACCCGGTTGTATTGGATTTTACTGATGTCTAGTGAAGATTGAGGAAGTCCAGGGAACCGATGTTTGATAATGTGTAAGATGGTTTCAGCTCTCTCCTCGAATAGCTCTCTCTTCTCAAAGCTAATACCAGAGCCCCAACCCGATTTTCCGTCCTTTTGGGTCATCTTCCTCTTCCATATGACTATCGATGCCTCAAGTCGGTTCTTGAGGTCTAAAATCTTGTGCTCGGACGATAAGTCCAGGGAGGAGAGAAATTGATCAGGGTCAAAGAATTCAACTGTGATACTCCTGTAAACTAAATCACCAAGACTAGCTCTCCCATTCTAGCAAAACATTAGTAAAATGTGATGAGGAAAGGGATTATGAGAACAGATTTTCAAGCAACATTGGATTATATTAGAAAAATTTTCAAGCTTTTACCTTAGGGAGGGCTTCAATGTAGTTTTCAGGGACCTCCATCTCTGAAAGAACTTGAGCATTAATTGACATTGCTGCTTTAAGCACTTGAGTCACAGATTCTTTTTGGCTCTGCAGATTTTTTCTGCTCTTATCTGACAGTCCATCTTCGGGAACTTTAACGGTAGGCAGCCACCATTTATCATCTTTTCTCTTGTGTTTTCCTTTCTCTGAGTCCGAGGCATCTTTTGACAAATAATAGAATTCATTCTGGTCCTTGAAGTTATCTAGACAATCCTGACCATTGTAAGTTATCATTAAATCAGGTCCTAGTTTGTTGCTTATAATCACCGAGAAAATCTAAGCTCAAATTAGCTTTAAAAAACCATAGGCTCTATGTCCTTACAATCAGCATTGCATCAAGTTTCCGCAGGGCCGGAATGTTCATATGAAGATCTATACGTTGCTTTGTGACCATTATCTGAAAAAATTCAAGAAATAAAGATAGTTATAATAATTGACCCCAACAGAAAATGCATGTAGAGATATATCGCCTTATAATTACTCTGATGCTGGGGATGGGAGTTCGGATACCTCCATGTTGGATCCATCCTTGCCCTTCTGTTGGGAAGGAACAAGTTCAACAATGTGATCAGCGACAGACAACATCCAATCTATTTCTTTTCTCCACCTTAATTTCCTTTCAGGCGTCATAGGCTCTAAGCGGGATTGCTCACCAAAAACGGAAGCTGAAAGCCATTTAGGAACGAAAATCAAGTTAATTCTCAATTTTGTTATCATTCATATGGGAGAGACTATAAACATTCAAAAGGAGGAAATACCAGCAAGGTTGGTAATGGCGTTAGACAGTGCTAAAGCTGATGAAACTCCCTTCCCTCCACCTGACATATCCTCACCTAAGAGTAACTTCGCAAACTTTTCCTTCATCTGGTCCATATCTGAATTAAAAACCATTTCAGAATTTCTAAAACCAGCAAGAAAGCAATCATCTATTCCAGGAACTAAAGATAGTTTATCTTAACCATTTTGTACCGTAAATATACATTAATGAGAACAACAATAGCAGAATAAAGTAATACGAAAACTTGCCAGCTAAAAGCTGCTTTTCTTTGGCTTGGAAGGCAGTAGTCATTTCTTCCAAGGTTCGATTCAACTTGGGACACCTGTCGCTTTGAGGTTTAGAGTGGTTATCAAAAGCTGCTCCATCAAATTTAACAGCACTGTCAATGCTCAAACTCTTTGCATGTCTTCCTTTGTTATCATGTGAGCCCTTAAGACCAAACATATTAGACCAGGCTCTGTCTTCTTCTTGCTGAACCATGTTCAAATGTTCTGTTTTTAGGTTTCAACAAGAACTTGAGGCCGAGGAATCAAAACAAAAAGCAAGGAATAGAATGGTATTGTGGTGGTGTATGGAAGAGGGAAAGGAAGGAAAACATAAGAGTCCCCTCTTCCAAATGAATTTAGGGACAAAGTATGTTTCTTGGGGAATTTACACTTGTGGGTTGTGATTGTTTTGTTTGTTTTTCCATTTATGAGCAATGGCTTGAACGTGGGGTGCATGTTTTTTGGGACACTGGGTGTTGAGTAAAATGGTGGTTGCAAATTTAGATTATTCTATATATGTTGAAGGTTCTAGTTTCATTTCATTTATCTAAATTGGATGGTTCGTTTTCAATCTCTCAGTCAAATGTCTGCTAAAAACCAGGAAGGATACAACCGAATGCAGGCATTCACATGTAGACACATACATTTTTATATTGATTGATAAGTATGGTTTCTCATTCTATGATCTAATATTAGAACAAGCCCTGAATATCCCCACTAGGACCAGATGGATGGTTTTGATGGGTTGAAACTTGATAAATGAATCCCAAAAACAGACTAAATTAACATACCAGATTCATCTAATATCCTAAAGTTGACTTGCAATGGTAATTTCACAATGAATATAAAATACAGATATATGTTTGACACGTATATATTTTATATACCAATATGTTAAAAAGAACATGCTAGCCTGGCTGGATAAGAGATATATCACCTTGACTTGCAGAGTTGCAGTTGCTTCCTTTTTTCTAAAAACAGAAAAACAGAGCTTTTCCTTGGCTGATGAAAGGCATTGGATTGTGGAGTCGAGTGTAGTTTATGATCCACTTCTATCCCACCAGTTGGCCATTTGCTCTAGTTTTATTTCTCCTAAATCCTAATATTCAGATTCCTCTGTCGGGTGATGTTGCAGGCAACTAAATAAATTCAAGGAAAGTGTTGAAAAATGAAATAAGCAAAACGATGACAGGCAGGCAAGCTTAACAGATCCGTGAATCAACGCGATTGCCTAAATATATAGTCACGGGTGTACTGTAATCAAATCTTTCACCTTTGCATTTATTCTTCATATCAAATCCTAATTATTTTCCTTCATATTTTCATATCTTTTAAGATTTTATCATCCTTATCTTAAGAGCATAAAAGAGTGAATTTCAAGGAAGAGAATAAAATTTTATTAAAATTTAAAATCTAGACCGAATTATTTATAGAAATAATTCAATAAATTCATTTTTGACAAACCATAAAACTCATCAATATGATGGACACGTTCCTAAATAATAATAAAATATTGCTCAAATAATAATAATACTAAGTAAGTTTACACGTTTTTTTAGTAAAAGCTTATTCGGGACATATACATCAAACTAACCATCAGAACAAAATCAAACTGTAAAATAATCTAATAGTTGGAAAGAAAAGAAAACCCTTTCACTATCCATACCAATCGCCTGACGTTAGGAGGTCACAGCACAGCTACAACATTTTCATCGCTAAGCTTCAAAAACTTACAAATCATTAGTAAACTTTAATGATTAGCGTATAGCTCGCTAAATTATTAATAAATTTATATTTTGATCATTTAATTTTAAAAAATTATAAAATAGTCGCTAGAAGTATTCAAAAATTCTTATTTAAATCATTAGTTGTTAAAATTATTATTCTATGGCTTTCTTTATTCGTACCACCTACATCGATCAAAATCTCTTATTCCTTTTCTATTCTACAATTTAATTTCTTTTCACAAACAAAATTCAAATAACTTTTTTTTTATCTATAACACTAATCGTCTAAACAACTTGGATTAAAGTATATTCTTCTACTCGTCTTTAGGTACTAATTATTCGTATCAATTGTTGAATTATTATTTGAAGCTCTCTAGCTAGATTGAAAAAAAACTTTAATAATTCAATAACTTGAATAGAAAAATTTAAATGGTTTAATAACATAATTCAAATACTTTTAAATAATTCAATAATTATTTTATAAATTTTTAAAGTTAAATAGTAATTTAATTTTCTTCGTATAATTTATCCTCATATTCATTTAAATCGGTAAATTATCATAAAAATTTAACTGTTACTCCAACAGCCCCACCTACCCTTTTCTGAGCATTCTCTGCCTTTCATTTCTTCAACTGGTTAACAGCCCGCAATCAATCCCCATCACTGCTCTCTTTTCACTCTCCAGGCTTTTTGGACTTGGAAATTCCACCTTACTATCTCTCACAATTCAATCGACTATGGAATCCATTGGAGTTCTCATGGCTTGCCCCATGAACTCTTACCTCGAGCAACAACTCGAGAACCGTTTCAAGCTATTCAGATTCTGGACAGTGCCGGACAAATCATCCTTTCTGGCTTCTCACAAGGACTCAATCCAGGCGGTCGTCGGAAACGCCTTTGCCGGTGCCGATGCTATGCTGATCGAGGCGTTGCCCAAGCTGGAGATTGTTGCCAGCTTCAGTGTGGGGCTTGATAAGATAGATTTGGCCAAGTGTAAAGAAAAGGGTATCCGAGTTACCAACACCCCTGACGTTTTGACTGAGGACGTGGCGGATTTGGCGATCGGTTTGATGTTGGCGGTGTTGAGGAAGCTCTGTGAGAGTGATCGGTTTGTGAGGAGTGGCAAGTGGAAGAGTGGGCAATATGTGTTGACTACTAAGGTTTGTTGGCTATTTTCCGGCATCATTGTTGAGTTTAGGTTTGCTTGCTTCGTTGAATTCGTTTTCGATTCTATTGGTTTTTATGTGTTGATGATTTTTATGATATTGGTATTTCTGTTGAATTTGTTCTTCTTAACTGTTTATTCAGTACCTTCAGTTTGCAGAACTCGGTAAATTTTTTTAGTCAAGAACTCAGTTTTTTTTTGAATCTCTAATTTGTGGGTTTCTGGAATAATTTAATCTATGAAAATGAAAGAAATGAAAAGAAGACTGCAGACTTGTATTGTTGGAAGTACATTTCTTATATTTGTTCTGCATTGAAGAGGTACATTTGTCACAAATCCTATTTGAAGTTCATAATGAATTAAGTGCACATTCTGCATGCTGATGAATAAAAATAGATGCCGGTTTTGTCATTCGTGGTTTTCAAGTTGAATCTGTATATATCGCATTAATATTGTATATAGGCTCTGGGTCTGAAAGATTCTGGGGATGAAAGTCTTGCTTACGCTATTTGTAGTGCATACATTTAGTTTAAGATGCAATTGTGTGCTTGTAATCACAGTTGGTTAGTGGTTTCTCTAGCCCTCTTTAGTAATTGCTTTGTGGTGGCTGCATTAATTGATTTGGTGTTTTCAGGTATCACAAATAATCAGTAGACTTTCTAATCTTTCTGCTTGATGATTATGCAAACACTACTGCTGCATTACTAGTTTCCTCTCTTTGTACTTCAGCATGATCAGTATATACAGTAATTTTTAATGGTCTACAGTGATTTTTGGTCTTCTTAAAATTGAGATGCATTTTATCTCATGTTCACAGTTGATAGAAAGCACTAGTAAGAGTGAGGTTTTATGAGCAAAATGTTCATCACTTTAAACACTTATACTTCTGCAAATTGGTGAGATATATGATCTTTTTTTCTCTTTCTATTCTTGAATTGTGCGTCTGAGCCAAGGATGGGTTAGTTTAAGTCTGGTTGATTAAATAAATCTGTGGTACCATATGGCTTTATTGTCGTCCTATTTCTATCATATTTGGATTTTGGACATTGGGGTAGATACATGTTTGCTTGGAGCAATCAGACATGAGTGACTATTGGACTTCTGTGTGATCTGTGATATGTATTGCAACTCGGAACAATGCTTTGTGGTTATGGTTGTTCCCTTACTTATCCGGCTAATGAAACTCAAACGGTTTTAGAAATGAGCACAGAGGTGGTATAAACTGCCTAGGAGATAGGGTACAAACTAATTTTGATAGTATTGATTCTTCTACAAACGGTCAAAGTTTTGTGAATTAGCTAAATGGATTACTGATTAACTGTTACATGGTGCTTGATTCCTCCATTACATGATTATGTCCCTCATTATATTTCTTGCCATCGGTGTCTCCTGTTTATTTAGATAAATTAATTTCCTTTTTCAACTTACTAGAAATTAGTGCAAAAAGCAAGGGCATTAAGCTACAAGTCCTGCAACTGTGGCCCTCACTCTAATGATAATGTACCGTTTCTGCATTTCATGAGGTTTTAATCAGTCTTTCATGCAAGTAGGACAATAAGTCTGTAACTACTTTGTCCATGCTTTGTACTAAAAATCATTCATTTGATTTCCATGCTCGACTATGAGCATCTGCTTGAGATGAGTACGACGGTGTGTGCATACTTTGTCGTTGAATTTGCTTTTTGAAGCACTTTACTCACCTTTGAGAAGTTTCCTTCTCAACTTTCAAAAGAAGTGAAGTATTTGCCTAGACTTTATTCGTTCCTAAGATTAAGAATGATTGAATTGAATCCTTATTTACTTGGTTCTTCTTGTATATATGTCTGCGTTACTTTATATTTTAGTGTACCAGATTAAAGGGTTCCTTTTTCCCTTTGTTCACTTTGTTTCCGTTCCTTTCTTAACAAGTACCATTTTTCCACTATTCCAGTTTACTGGAAAAAGAGTTGGCATTATTGGGCTGGGAAGAATTGGCATGGCAATTGCTAAGAGAGCTGAAGCATTTAGCTGCCCTATTAGTTACTACTCTAGAACTGAGAAACCAGAAATCAAATACAAATACTATCCGAGCGTTGTTGAGCTGGCTGCCAACTGCGATATCTTGGTTGTTGCTTGTGCACTGACTACAGAGACCCACCACATCATCAACAGGGAAGTCATCGATGCATTGGGTCCAAAGGGTGTTCTTATCAACATCGGGAGAGGCCCTCATGTTGATGAACCCGAGCTGGTTTCTGCATTGGTTGAACACCGATTAGGAGGTGCAGGGCTTGATGTGTTTGAACATGAACCTGAAGTACCGGAAGAGCTTTTTGGGCTTGATAATGTGGTGCTCTTACCTCATGTAGGTAGCGGTACGGTGGAAACCCGCCAAGCTATGGCTGATCTTGTCATTGGGAACTTGGAGGCACACTTTCTGAAGAAACCACTATTAACTCCTGTGGTTTAGTTGTGCCTATATTAGTTGATTGCCATCTTCAGATCGATGCCTCCCATTTATATTTTCATGATTTTGAGGACATTGTACGGTAGATGATTGTAAAACCTTCTTCCTATGGGGCATCAAATTCGGTTGCAATTAGAATAAAAGTTTAGCCATCCTTTGTTGATTAATTATAACTGATTACAAATTACCAATTTAAACATAGAAGATTCCAAAATTTTAGATCTCCATTGTCATGATTCGACCTGTTTAAGAATTGCTTGGGAAGGTTTGTTTTGTTCGGTTGGGCCTTTTGACAAAGTGATTCGTCAATATTTGAGTTAAGGATCCATACTCGAAACTTTCACGTAAGTTCAATGTTGGTCAAACGCCTTTTTATGGCCCAAATCAAGCAGACTTGCAGTTTTAGCCCAAAAAGAAACAACAAAACCCATCCTTATTTCAAAATCTCCTAAATTCCCTCTCTGATGGACCTTCCCTCGTTTTCCTCTCAAACAACCGTCGTCACCGACGAGTGGGAGCTCTGCAACGACGATGGATTCATCTACAAACGCGAGAAACGCCGCCACGTTCTTACCGAACCATCTTGTTGCCGGTTAATCCCGAGGAAGAAGAGAAACGAAAGAGAGAGTGGAAGAGGAAAACTCTTCTCTAGGTGAAGGAGAAGTAGAATAAAGAGATGAAGCAGTGGGAGGCTTTGGAGAACGCTTTGAAGTCAATGCAAGAGAAGGCTTTAGATTTTCAATTTCAACAGCAAGAAAGAAGGAAATCAAGGGAGAAAGAAGAGGAAAAGGGAATCGCGTCGTTCTCAGGGTCGGAGAACATAGATAAGGATAAGAAGGATAACGACTTTGGCTCTTTGGTTGATGAGCTTCTTTTGCTGGTAAATTATGGAATTAATTTTGTTACCCTTTTTTGTTAATAATCTTTGCTAACTTTAGTTAATTTATCAAAAACTAAATTAAGTATTACTGTGAAATCATTAGAATGTATATTAATTCTGGGTTCTTCTCCTAAATATGAGTTTCCTTGAAGCTCAAGAAATGGTAATGCATAATGTTTCGAATCTGTGTGACATGGCAGAAGCAGTATGTGATGAACAGGAGCAGCAAATGAAGCAATCTTATTTCGATCTTCATGTTTGGGCATTGCTTTGTGATGAGTAAGTCTTTTAGGATTGTTCTTATCTGTTAAAAAAAGAACAAATTTGATCACGGCGACCCTCTAGCTATAATTTTTGTGTAACATATAATGTTGATAGATAGTAATGCTCTGAAAAGGCCTCATTTAATATGCTGTTGTATGAAATTTTGCATTTTGTGATTTTCTTCATTTAAAACTTTATGTTATTTAGATTCGGATATGAATATATATCCAATATGGATATTTTCAAATTTTTAAAAAAAATTTATTTATTTAAAACGACATGTCTATATTTATACCCACTTAAAGTCTTATCAAGTTAAATGTCTCACTCTCTATGTAGGGCAAGCTTGAAGGTTTGGAAATTAAGAAGTTTTGCTGGGTATATCTTCTCAAGGTAAGTAAAAGCCCTCTTGGTGTGCATTTGGGATGTTATGGCATGGTAAATATAGTTGTGCCATGTTCTGCATTTGGGTCATGATGGTACCAGCCAGGATGAGAATTTTGTGTTCCCATGCAACTTTGACAAAGCGGTGTGATTGAACTTCGACACATGAAGAATGAGCTTGAAAAAAATTGCATTTCTCGTGTAAAATAGTCTTTTGCATTTTGCACGCTAGCAGGTATTTTATAAACTGCAATCTACAAGTAACAATGCCACTAATTATAGAGACTATTTGAAATTGTTCTCTCTTTCTTGCGGTAGAAAGGAATCTGCAGCCCCGGATGGGTGAAAAGCTGTAGATACCAGAATTTAAACATCAAACATTAGACATATTTTTTTAAAAATGGTTGCATGAACCAATAAGATTAAGTTACAATTTGGAATTGTATTGCTTTTTATCTTAGATTTTTTTTTTTAAAGAATATCATCTTTTCTTGGATCAAACGTACAAAATGGTGCTGAAATTCCGTTGACACTTAAAAGAGGAACATGGTCGTAACACTTGTGAGGACGAAGCAGTAGAGGCAAATTTCTTGGCCTTCCACTCGAGGACGAGGCGTGCACACAATGACCGAAGTCGTTTCTGTATGAAGATTTGCATTTCTAAACATGCACCATTTCCGAGTTGTTTATTCTTTATGACAAGTTACTCGAGTGTAGTTTAGTCTCTTTTTTTTTTTTTGGTCTGAAGAGTTTACTCATTTGATTCAGCCATATTTCATAATCTAATATTTACTATATTTTACTAGATTTCGAAGTCTTTTTATATATAAAAATAGCGTTGACCATCCCAAGAGCCAAGATTTACAGTTCATTTCATTCCATCTATAAAATAACTCAAATTTGGTCCAATTTAATTTACTTAATAAAATAAAATACTATAATAGCAAAAAAAATAGAGAGAGAGGAAGATATGAAGGGTCCACCAGCGTCCAAACTCGAAACAATTTCAGTTCATTTTCGACCGACAAAACTGTTTACACTAGCAAATCTCTCCTCTAATTTAGCTTCACCTTCGCCTTAACACGCGCTATCCTTTAAAAGGAAAAAAACCCAGGAAAATAATCGCTTCCTCCGTAGATCTGATCCAAACCCTCAGATTTCTTAACAGCCATTGCAAAAATCTCGAAAATCCTCCTTAGAAACTAAATCACCATGCTTTTCTCCAAAAACCCCACTTCAAGATTCCTTCTTCTCACTCTCATCTTTGTCCTACTATTCTTTTTTTCCGTAAACATCAATGCATCTGATCCCACCAACTCTGAAGATGATTCGGATGACCTTGAACAGCTTTTAGCCTTGGATGAACAAGAAGATCAGCTACCAGAAGACCAAGACCAAGAATCTAGCAGTAGATTTTCCGAAGCAGAGGTGTTAAGTAAAGCACAAAGGATAGTTCTTGAGCTTAACAGTGATAATTCCAAGAGGGTCATTGATGAGAACGAGTTTGTTTTGCTTTTGGGTTATGCTCCTTGGTGCGTTAGGAGTGCTGAGCTTATGCCTCAGTTTGCTGAAGCTGCCACTTCTTTGAAAGAATTGGGAAGTCCTGTTTTGATGGCCAAGCTTGATGCTGAAAGGTACCCAAAGGTGGCTTCTCTGCTTGATATTAAAGGCTTCCCTACTCTGCTTTTGTTTGTTAATGGCACTTCTCAAGCTTATACGGGTGGATTTTCAGCGTAAGTTGATCTTTTTTCTTCGTTGAATTGTAAGTAAATTTGGAGCAATGCATTCGCATAGGAGGATTCATATAACAGACAATTGTGATTAATATATTGTTGGGCTTTTTAGGGAAGAAATAGTGATATGGGCAAGGAAGAAGACCGGTGTGCCTGTCATTAGAATAAACACGGTGACTGAGGCAGAAGATTTTCTTAAAAAGCACCACATGTTTGTGATTGGTCTTTTTGAGAAATTTGAGGTATGTTTACTTGAAGCATTTTCCGGATCATGTCTAGATATGGTTTATGAGTTATACAGTAAAGCCTGATTTGGGGCTATTAAATTTCAATGTCCCAGTTCTACGCCCTAATTATGCATCTTTAATCCTATGTTTTATGTAAGGAAATAATTTTCCTCTCTTAAAGTTGTTAGGTGAAGTCCTCGTGTTTCTCGACTATTCTATGCTGCAGTCCTGGGTAATATTGAACCTATTGATGTTCTAATTTGGCTCTTCTGAAGTTATCCTGTAAATTCCTATGTGATGGTTCTGATTTTAGATTAAGTTGATAGCTTATGAGTACAAATTTTATGGCAAGATAAGTCATCATTGAGGCATTGGCTAGGTTCTCCTTCACTATCACTTTCTTTAGCCCATTCTATTCTCTTGTATGGAAATCTTCTTTGATATGGAAAATAAGAACTTACAAGCAGTCATTTAGATGCACTGTTCCAAAAGATTTAGTTCCCGGAAAACCTAGTTTCAATTCTGTTGTACAAGTTGATGCAGACTAACAACCTCATTGCGTACAATCACTTTGATGTCAAGTGGGGATGCAATTCTAGACTTTTAACGGATTCAAATTCAAATTCATATTGTCTTTTATTTTAATATTTCTTCTCACACTCCCCATTCTCCAAGTTGCATTGCTTATATTTACATATTATATATTAGATGTTTTCTACTGCATCGATTTTTGCTAATGCACTAGGGGAATGTACTCATCATGGTATTCTTGCAGGGGTCTGATTATAAAGCATTTATAAAGGCAGCTATGTCTGACAATGAAATCCAGTTTGCTGAAGCAAGCAACATTGAGGTTGCTAAACTTCTCTACCCAGATATCAAAGCTACTAATTTCCTTGGGATTGTTAAAAGTGAACCAGAAAGGTACACTGCTTATGGTGAGTTTGCAATCTGGAAAACTGCTTATTGTGAATGGTTCATTAGTTATTTAGCTTCTAATTTTACATCTCTTTCCTTTGAGTGTTTCATATTTGAATATGAAAATTATTTTGACTTATAATCAGTGATTGTCCGGAGTAATACCAAGCAAGACAGTTCATAAAATTATGGGCTAATGACTTCCTCTGTTCTTGGCTTCTTTTTTATTTTATGTTGGTTGCTTATATTTATATCAGTCAACCAGAATCATTGACGAGATTAGTAACATATACATTCGGTTTTACAGACGGTACATTTGAGATGGAGAACATTTTGCAGTTTCTGGACTACAATAAGTTTCCCTTAGTTACTAAATTGACTGAACTGAATTCTGTCAGAGTTTACTCCAGCCCCATCAAACTTCAGGTTTCCATGCTTTGAACTTGACCTTATCTTTAATTGTTTACTATGTTAATGGTTTCTTTCCCTTTTCTTATATAACTATTTCATCTTTTAACTTTTTCAAAAACAAACTTAAAAAAAGCACTGGTATAGGAGTGAGCATGTAAAGTGCTTAGATTTTGCATAGTGATTAAAATTTTCATGAGTGTCTATTTATAAAAATATATTTACAATTTGGCTAGTGTTACTACATCATTTGGCCTGATGAGTTGATTTGGGTGTAACTGGAAAAATCTGTATTGTTTTATTTTAAATATTCTACCAACGCTAATGTGCTGGGACATTAATCAAGGACGAGACAATGTTATGGAAGTCAACATGGGTTTGTTTTCTGATATGTACTTTTTTTTTTAGTTATCTTATGGTTGTATTTTGGCCTTCATACAGTTGCATAAAGTTTTCACCATTTCTCTTGGAAACTGAAGCAGTTTTGTGAATTTACCTTTCCTTACCCATCAGGTTTATGTCTTTGCGAAAGCTGATGATTTCAAGATTCTTCTTGAGCCTCTTCAAGATGTTGCAAGAAAGTTCATAACAAAGGTATTTGGATTTACTACTTGACAGTTTGAGATTTTGGTGCAAAAAGATTCATATTTTTTTCTTTTGTGATGCAGGTGATGTTTATTTATATAGACATTGTTGATGAAAACCTTGCAAAGCCTTTCTTAACCTTGTTTGGGCTTGAGGAATCAAAAAACACTTTGGTCAGTATTTCCTTTTGGCAAATGATCATCTTTTAACTGCAATTACATATCTTTTTAGTAAATTGATGGAATATATTTCTATCTGCCTGATAGGTGACAGCATTTGATAACAAAGGCAGCTCGAAGTACTTGTTGCAGTCCGACCCAACCCCAAGCAACATAGAAGTAACAATTGAGCTCTATAGATATTACCTTTAAGGAAATATTTTTCAGAAAACTAATATGGAGTTCCGAATTGGTTTTACAGGAATTTGCTCTGGGCTTCTTCATGGTTCTATCTCAACATACTTCAAATCACAGCCATACCAGATAATGTGAGGTCAATTTCTCTTACAATGCTTGGTGGATATGTTTAGACTCATTTGATTTGTAAATGTTCTATTTGAAACTATAACTTCTATTAAAAAGTACATATATGCTTTTGAGTCTCTTTTTCAGTTATTTGAATTCACCTTTGAGTAGCATTATTCCTACGATTTTGCCATGCATTGAATGTTGTTATCCTATAATCCTGGCATTTCTTGTGAATGTTGAAGAAAAAAGAAAAAATAAATGCTTGATGCAAGAAGTTCCTTGCTGCGCATACAAAAGATACCTTCTGTCTAATCTGCTGAAATTTGAATTTATATTTTATCCGACTTCCAACAAACTTTTGTATTTTGAAATTTGCAGAATAATGCAAGTGTGCTAGCTGTCGTGGGAAAGACATTTGATGACTTGGTCTTGAACAGTCCCAAGAATGTTCTTTTAGAGGTATCAATCTTCTGTACATCCCATGCTTTATTAGTATATGCCAATGAGATGTGCAAACTAACTTAATCCCGCTAGAGTTCCATCTGAAAAATGAAAATACAGGGTGACTGGATTCACTGCATGCATGGCATCCATGTCCGTTTCTATTATATATATATAGATACACAATCAGATTGATGGTAGTAATTTGCTGCATTTTAGCTATATCACCTGCTATATACTAATTTATATCTGGACTCGACAAGTTTGCTGTAATATATGCTTAAGTCTAAAAAAGGGTCTTACTCTTTTATTGTTACAAAACAGGTATATACCCCGTGGTGCATCAATTGTGAGACCACGAGCAAGCAGATTGAGAAATTGGCTAAGCATTTTAAAGGCTTGGACAGTCTCATTTTTGCTAAGATTGATGCTTCTGCTAATGAACATCCAAAACTTCAGGTATGCTTTATAAGAAATCGATCAGTTTCTACACCTTAAAACTGAATACCTGTTCAGCTTTCCTCGAAAAGATACCTTGATTGTTGAAAGACTGTCAATTATGTTCTATGTCCATTTTTTAAACCATTCCTTGGGAGCATCCAGCATTTATTATCTTGGATCAAGAGTCATAAATCAAGCCAAATTTGTATCTTATCTATCTCATGGATTTTGCTCCTACTTGCCATGTACCAATCTTTTATGATTCTGTGCCTTAGATGGGATCAAAACTCTTGAAAGAGATATCTGTTCTTTTTCTAGGATCCTTAGCTTCCATATACTTCATGATTCTCGAGTGTCATTAAAAAAGCAAAGGAACCAAATCAATTACATATGGAATTCTTTGATTGTTTTTCATTTACATTCAGGTTGCACATTGATGACGCCAAGATTCTTGTCATTGTTTATCATTTCAGGTTGACGACTACCCATCACTCTTTTTATACAAAGCTGGTGATAAAGACAATCCGGTAATCATTATTAACAATATTCACTTCATCTTATTTGTTTAGCACCATCTGACATAGTGATCCATTTTACTTTGCAGATCAAACTTTCAACAAAATCTGGTTCAAAAGAACTAGCAGCCTTCATTAACAAACAAGTGAGACCCAAAGATCAAGCGGCCAAAGATGAACTATAGGACATATATAGTTAAGAATACCTAAACACTTAAATCGCAGCCCTCAAGGCCACCCAAAAATATAGGGAAAAAGGGGGCTCTTAAGTTTTGCCAACTCCCTTTGGTATTTAGGATTGGTTACAATAGTCAATAAGATTTTAGGTCCTGAGATTCTTCCACCTGTTGGGAAAGTTTGACAACTTGTAATTTGATTATGTTAATTTGACAAATTGACATGTAAGCAAATTATACTAGTGTTATAGCAACAGACCTACAAGGAACAAGGCTTGAGTTTTATATTCATTAGTTTGAATTTTGGTGATTGGTGATAGATGCATTTCTAGTCATTTATATGGGTTATATTACTATATATTAATTTAAAAGTGAAATAGAAATTATATTACTATTAGTGTAATTAAATAATAAAAAGGTTATAAAGTAAGACTATATTAAAACACTTCTTAATTGGAAATTATAACTATTTCTTTACGGAGGACCAAACATATTAAAAGAAATAACATTGAAGTTTTCTCTATTGTTTTCCTTATTGTATGCTTACGAATATGTGTTACTTCATTAAACGTAAATTTATGCATAATCGCTGTTTAAATTTACGGTCATTTCTTGGATGTCATTCATGAAATTATAGAAGTGTACTACATGCGTACTATAAAAATCATTATTCTAAAAAAAAAAAACAAATTGAATATTTGACAACACATTCTGCTTCTTACTAAAAAATGTATCATACATTATCATAATTTAATGAAATCTGATTCTCTTATTTTGGTAATGGAGGCTTGGCCTCGTAACACGAAGTAGTAAATCTATAGTTGTAATATGTGTTGTTGTACAGGGGACTTTTGCAGTTAAACTTTCACTACTCTTCCAATTCAAGCTAAGGCTGATAGGAGCAAATATCATCAAGTCCCATATACTCCTTTCTTTCATCGTTTATCTTAGCATCTATCCATATTCTATTCAATTACATTACAATTACAATAATAATGACAGCATTAAAGAAAAAGGCAGTTCTATTGCAGGAATGTGAGAGTTGGGAAAAGAAATACCTAGTGAGATCGCACTACCAAATATCATTCCAGATAGAATGAAGATGATTATAGATGCCCTTCCCAGTATTTTGATCACTTTTCCCACTACATGTTGCCCAACAAATGCTGCTATTGTGGCCACAACAGCCAGGTAAACAGCTGTTTCAACAACAAAAACAGTGAATAAGTCTCCCCCTAAGGTTTTTCAGTTAACCTACCATTTATTCGCACTGAGATGATTATTGGATATATGTGTCAAATACGAGTATGCTTAAATTAAATTTTTAATATTTTTCTCACAAATTTAGATTATCATTTCTCTGTATTTACACTTGAATATTTAGAAAAAAAGAAAAGAAAAGAATGAAGACATTGTAATAACTTTCCAACAACAGTATACCATAAGGGACTGGAAATCTTTTCAGAAGATAATATTCAATCACTGACATCGATGCTGAAAAAAACATGGCAAAGGTGGTCGTTGCACTTGACACCTACATAAGATCTCGTAAATCAGGTCAAAGTCAGTAGCTTTACAAGATTATTCACGGTTATATATGTTTTCATGGTCAATTATATAATAAATATTGACAACAGAAAAAACTGAAATCGTAAAATGGCGATGCTAAATATTTTGGAAGGATTATGATATCAAAGGAAGCACCTGAGGGGGGATCCCCATCTCCAGCAGAAGAGGACCCAAAATAAATCCTCCGCCAAGACCAAGCATCCCACCAAGTACACCAGCCAACACACCAAAGCCACAGTAAATCAGTAGCTTGTGGACTCGCCAAGTTACCGCAACATCCCCCTTTGATGCAATTTTTCTCCTCCCTTTGTACAAACAGATTACCTCATACAAAGATACTCCAACAGCTACTGGGATCTACACAATGAATCGAACAATTTGTCAAACAAATTCCCAAGAACAGCTCAAGATTTAATAGCTTACATATGAGCTTGAAATTTGAAGTAACCTGCAATAAATTCAATACCCAGTATTCTACTGAACATGTTGTTGAATAATTCTGCAGGTGAAACATATAGGGTTTGTGTTAGTTCCTTCAGCCTCAAGAATGTTGCAAGAGTAAATAATTCGTGAAAGGAAATTGATTGACCTTAGCTATCTGTAAAGCAAGGATTACCACCCAGACAGCAGTTAGAAGTCCAAGCTCTTTCCAGCATATGTTATCAATAAGAGACACCTGTGAAAATGGAAACCTGATATCATTGAGATAAAGATTGTGGGAAAATATAGTAGAACTATAGTTTTATGGGACTTACCTTTGGTTTTTTTGATTCATTGCTTCCTGTTTGTTTGCCATTTGTAGTAACTTGTTCTTCATTTTGGGTTTTGACTTCCACCGCATTATCTTTAGTATTTAATTCCAGCTGCCTTCCTGCTTCCTAAGAGAATAAAGATGCAAGTGAGAGAAGGGCAGAGCAAGAATAAGTAGCACAGAAAATGAGATATAAATATATTTAAGCACCTTCTTCTTGATGGTTTCCTTTTTCCATGTTTGAACACCTTTGAGGAATGACTTACTTGACATGACTGCATTTATATACAAGCTTATCAGAATACTTGTCGAAGAGATGGAACATGAAGAAATATCAGACTTGAAAACATTTAAATTATACCTAAGAAGACAATAATTAGCAAAATTGTGATCATCCAATCCGGAAAGATCACGTTGAATCCAACTCCAATACTAATTCCCAAAACCAACATTGGCTGAAATAGAAGTAGTCAATCAGAGGCAGTTCAAGTGATGGATGCCTTTGCCTTATATTGTAGCATACTGTTGCAGCTGCCGCACCAGTAACCATACCTAACCACAACAAAACAACCGATTTCATGTCGTCTTCTTTTCTTTTCTTTTTTTCTCTATCAAGGTGTTTACTTGTAAAAATTGGGAAGGAAAGGATTATTCTTACATTTTGAGATTGCTGTTGATGATTTGGGATCAAACCCAACAATCAAGGTAAGCATGGGAACAAAAATACCGCCTCCTCCTACACCTCCAACGCTACCAAAGGCAGCTCCAAGGAATCCAAGTATGGAACCCACCACAATTTTCCAACCAAATCTTATGTCCTGTAATTAAATTAACAAGATTTCTCAAATCACAAACTGCTATTCTTTTTTTTTAACTGAATGCAGACAGGAAAAGAAAATGTTAAAAATCTGGAAACGACATACGTAAAGATTGAGAGTTGAGACTTACAGGCCATTCATGTTCATGGCGTGGTTTACTGTTCTGCTCTAACAACTTAAATGCTTTCCGAACGTAGTTTTTCTCATTATAACCTGATTGTTCATGGTTCGAACTTGGTTCAGCTGTAACAAGCACTGAATCCACAGCAAGGAAACCGACCAATATTATTCCCGCCAATATCAATCGCCATCCTTTTGACGGAGCAGCCATTAAATGCCTTAAACCGATGAGCATCTCTCTTTGTCTCTATCTCAATTATTCTCCAACTCAACTAGAATCAGAATCATAATACATATGCCGCCGGGAATCCGAACTTCAACGTAAAATCTATACAAACTATAGTAACCTTTTTTGGGTCATTCTTCAGTACTGTTCCAATCCAACCTCTCACGTTCAAAACTATTCCGAGTAGACATAAACAGCTTGTTCTTGGTGGTTTTGTTTAAGCTTTTATATGGATCACAAAGCAAAAAAAAAAGGAAGCAAACAAGGGAAAAAGAAAGGTGCTTTGCTATCGTCTTGAAAATTCTGTCCTTTAAGGAAGTGCTTGGCGGGCGGACAACCTACCCATACATGTGTCCCATGCCATTGCCAAGCAGTAACACAACTTAACTAAACTATACCATAAACTCAAGTCAAAACTAAACTAAAGTTATAAATGAAGATCCTGAACTGAAGAGAGAGCATGCAGAAACCCCAAGTTCTGCAAAGCATATTAAGGGCGTTATGGTCATTCTTACTTTGCTGTTCTTCAACTCGAGAACATATCCCTCAAATGAAGCAATTTTTCCTGGAAACTAAATACAGAGATCGGGTTTTTTCGTGGAAGGATGAAATAGAATTCAATACCAGTAAGTAAAAAAAAAAAATCAATACTGGTAAAATAAATAAAAATAGTAGCACGTGGTCTTGGAAATGGACAAAATTTAGACATAGTCCATAGCAGATCACGTTCCTTGCGATAAAAAGATGTAAAAGGTTGTTTATGTTTAAAAATAAGGATTCTTTTATCAGATTTTAGTCACTAATAAAATTTTGTCATGTCATTAAATTTTAAATATTCATTTTTATTATACACTCATTTATAAAGAAATTATTTTATATACTATTCTCATTACATTATTTATAATTATTTTTTAATTATATAAATACAATTAGACAATTTTTTTTATATCATTGACACATAATTTTGATAATTCTGACCCTAAACCTTATAAAACCCTAAACTTAAACCTTAAACTCGTAACCCTAAATTCTTAAACCCAAATCCTAAATCTCAAACTTGCAACCCTTTATCCCTTAAACCTTACACACGACCCTAAACTCCACCTCCTTAAACTATAAACCTAAAGCTTAAATCTCAAACCCTAAATCATGAGGTTCAATGTTCAAGGTTTAAGATTTGAGGTTTTAGTTTCAAGGCGAAATAATTATCAAAATTATATGTCAATGACATAGAAAAAATGCACAAAAATTATTATTTTTAAATTGGTTGAGCAAAAATAAAACTATTAACTTATGGAAAAAAATAAATTGATTAGATTTTGTAAAAAAAGAAAAGATTTGTTTATAATTTAAAAAAAATTAAGTATTTTAAATAATTTAATTAAAGTTAAACTAAGTTGGAGAATATATTAAATATAGATGAGTGTATACTAATACTTTATTATCTTTAAAATTTGATAACGTGACACTATTTTATTAATGCCTAAAAACTATATTTTTTTAAGATGATCCTAATATAATTTATTCCCCTTTTTATTATTGTTATATTGACGATGCTACACTTGAATTAAAAGATTCACAAATACCTTTCCTTCGTTTGTATTTTTTTTCTTAAATTATAAAATAAAATATGCATTATTTATTTTAAGGGATAAATATAAAAAAACATATATGAACTTTGATTCAATGTGCTATCTGATATATGAATTTTAATTTTGTACATTTATACACATGAAACTTTAATTTTAGTTTAAATATATACACGAAACTTTAATTTTAATTCAATCAAGCACAATTAAATAAAGAAATACATTAATTTATTTTTATATGGGATAAATATAAATATTTTTGTGTGCAATATCAACAATTGTATCAAATAATCTGTGAGAGTTGGATCAAATAAAAAATTTATTTATAAAATTATATAAAATCAAATAATTACACATTAAATTAAAGTTCATATATTTTTTTAATTTGAATACTTTTATATTAAATTATTTCGAATTTATTACTGTAAATATTTTGAAAAGCATGGGTAAAATCGAACTAATGGGAAGAAGAGACATTTTGTTGGTTTGAAGTTGCTAGTAATTACTAGCACAATTAAAGATGCAAACTTACAAAAAGAAAAAGAAAATACAAACTTAGAGTTTAATTTTGTTTTTTTCCAGGCAATTATTTTTAGATAGTAGCATCCGATAAATTTAATTTTTTAATATCTGGAAATCTCATTTAAAAATATCTCGGTTTAAACGAGGAAATCTTGAAAATCAAAACGTTTTCTTTTATATAAAAAGAAAAGGAAAGAAGATAAAAATAATAATTAGTATTTTAAATGTGAGTCTCATTTATTGGAATATTATATTTTTTTTCGTATATACTCTGATATGATTATTAGGATTCGGCTTAATACAACATATAAATATAAAAATTTAAATTAAAGTTTAATTGTTAACATTATTTTGTTACTAAATAGATTATAACTTTATTTTTTATTACATTATTATTAAATAAATGCTATTTTTAATTTTACGATGTTATTTCAGTAAATTTAAAAGAAAATTTTTAGAATGATGTTAACAATTAGTTAAATTTTGAAATCTGAAGAATATAGAAAATAATTTCTTTAGAAAAAGTAAAATTTAAAATTTTAATTTATAAAGATTTAAAGTATATTTTAATTTTTTTTCTTTATTCAATGATTCGAATATAAAGGCTTAAAATTTTTTAATTTCTTAATTAAAGGTCGAATGTCATGCACAATACTTGGGTCATTAAATATTGGTTCTGAAGGGTGGAAGATATTATGGGATCTAATGTAATCAGAAAATGAGACAAAATCTAATTACTTAATTGGACAATGTTGCATTTATCATATAATATAGGAACATGGAAACAAATTCTTATGTATAGTCAATAGACAATATTTTTTGTTTGTACATATCTTCTATACACACAACACACAAATCGCATCTGTAATATATTTATTTGGCATTTCAGTTTGATTTAATAATTACGTTTTTTTGTTAGATTTATTATTTTAAGGGATAAATCCTAAAATTATACATGAACTATGGTTTAATGTGCAATTGTATATAAGAAATTTTGATTTGATCTAATTCTTGTAAATTATTAACATAAGTATTGATATAACATCATTTTATATTTATATATTACATGCTTAAATAATTATATTTATCTAATATAAAAATAAATTAATGTATTTATTTATTTGAATGTATTTGATTAAGTCAAAATTAAAGTTTCAAGTATACATTTGAGCTACAATTAGAGTTTCACGTATATAATTGCACTAAATTAAAACTTATATATACAATTACATATTAAATCAAAGCTTATATATAAATTTGAGATTTATTCTTTATTTTTTTTAAGTTTACTATTATAAATACAAAAGATTCATAAATATATTTATGTGTTTAATTATAATAGAATTATATTAGTACAAAGATATCGAACAATAAATCAAACAAAATGTACACATGATATAGGCACATTAATTTAAATTTATTGTTATTTTAATTACACAAGAAATGTTAATGGATGCTAATAATCTATTCTGAAATGTGGGAATTTGTTAATCATCACGCTTTGCGAGTGGGTAACAGATAAGTATTATTACTTTGAGGTATTGAGAGATGAGTCAAAAAGATTGGGTACCAAAACACTA
Organism: Gossypium hirsutum; assembly: GCF_007990345.1. NCBI lineage: Eukaryota > Viridiplantae > Streptophyta > Magnoliopsida > Malvales > Malvaceae > Gossypium > Gossypium hirsutum. The sequence continues at coordinate 12,535,105 of NC_053428.1, read as the reverse complement.
AAATATCAATAGCTAATGATTCTTTGGGGTGATTAGCTTAAAACTAATAAATGGGGTTTTATTTGTTTATATTGATTTATTAATTGAAATATTTTAAATCTATTTTTATAATAAAATTTTATATTTTGATTGTTTAAATAGTAAAGCCAGTAACCTGTTTTGAATTAGGAATATAATAATAATGGGGCAATAGATGGAGTATTATTAAGAGATAAATAAAGGTAAAGATGAAAACGAAAAACACGAGTGAGTGCGGGACCAAGTAAATGTGACTTTGGCACAGAAAGTAAACGTGACTTGTGAAAGTAGAAATTGGTGCGACTATAAATAACTTTAAATATGATAGTGAGAATTTTGATTATAGAAGTGCTGGGAAGATATAGAAGTTCGTATTTTTATAGAATGTAATTGTTGGATTGTATTTTAATTTAATTGAAATTGTAAATAATTAGAAAAATCTGAGTTTAAGGAGGAGTGAAATTAGAGAGTTGGTAAGGTACGATTTTTCCTAAAATAAACTTTTTTTTATTTAAACATTTTAAAATTTTAAATAGTAAAATTAAAATTATACTTTGACCTCCTTAAAAAGTAAAAAAAAATTAATTTAATCTTTTAAAAGTTATAAAAATATAAACAATTAAAATAGTAAAATTATATTTTTACTATTGTAAAAATTACAATTTAATTTGATCCTCTAAAATTTTTTTAGTTTCGTCCTTGAATTTAAGTGTATTTAAATGTGATTTTTGAATAATTTATTGATTTGGGAATGATTTGATTATTTTCATATTTTACTATAACATTTTCCTTTTTCTTATTGAAACTCATAGAAGAGAAATTTTGTATATCATATTATTATTTTTAATAAAAAAATTCATTTATTCTACGTAAAAGCAAGAGTAAATTCTCATGTCTTTAACCTAATAATAGATATGATATAATTATATGACACAAATAAATAAGTTAAATTTGAAATATATATATATAAAAGACGAACAAACAAATTTCTAAAATTCCTATAAATATAAAATACTTTAAATAAAATTACGATAACATAATAAAGTAGACATATAAATTTTATATAATCTGATTCAGTCAAGAGAGTGATGAGACACAAGGAGTGATGTTATTGCGTTGTTAAGTTGTTATAGGCCAGCTAAACATGATTTCAGTTTGACAATAGAAGGAAAATCTAGTGTTTCACGTGAAAACATTTAAAACATAGAAAAGAAGTTGTCGGGTTATGTTAAAAAATTTAACCGCTGTTTGAATCAATTCTTAATAGAAGTTGTAGGACTTGTGAAAAAAGACAGATTAGTTTTTAGGAGTAATGGAGTCCAAATTCCGCAACCATTGCCAACTTGGGCTACAACTCTGGTAGCAAAATCCAGGCAAGAGGCCCAAAAATTCAGTTTCCCCTACATGGAGGGCCTTGAAATAGAACTAGCCACGTATTTGAGAAAGGATTAGGGTAGATAGTACTCTAAGATATTGGTTGGGCACAATAATTGGACGAGTCTTGGACTTTGGAGCCTTGTTTTTGGTTTCTTCATCCCAGCCATTTGGCTCGCAAAACTCCTCCATCTTCACTGGAAGAACCAAAGAGCGAGGGAGTATTTCATTCTAGCTGCTAAACCCTATGTTATCAGTATTTCTTAGAAACCACCGATGAATGGATGGCAAAAACTCGACTCATATGGGTCCCCTATTGGTCACGCATGCAGAGGGGATGCCAGCTCCCTTATCGGGGACCATAATGGCCAGTGAATCTTCGGCTCATAAAGATTTATCCCGAACGCCTCTAGCGTTGAAGCTGAGCTCTGAGCATTAAGATACGGACTCGATCTAGCTCTTAGATCCAACATTAAGAAACCGGAAATCGAACTGGATGCTTCGGTTACTAGCTGAACTATTTGATACTACAGGACTCTCCTTATCAGGACCGAGATGGCACCTATCATGCAAATAGCAGTATTGACGCTCTTGCAAGATGCAATTCCCTGCTAACTCAAATGTTTTGAACTTAAATGATTTCTTCAGTATTTGCATTGAACCTCCTGATTGCATTAAGCCGGTGTTGACAGCTGAAGCCACTGTTTCCTTAATTTACCCAACTTTGAGGCGATTATGTGCTATTTTGTATATGAATGAATGCTCATTTTTCGAACAAAAAAGAAAATTGATATCAGTTCAATTGACGGACCATTCTTTCATTATAAACATTACCCAAATTCCCACTGATAATGGGGGCGGGCGGGGGGGTTCACCCTGGCTATGCAAATTTTCCAGGACGAGCAATTCCTACTTTCTTGAGACTAGAGAGAGAGAATTTATGATTATATAGATATGACCCAACTGGTTTAAATCTGAATTCCAACAAGTTATTCTACTAAAAACCTTCCACGAGTTTGGTTAAATAGACAGCAGCGAGATTCATAGTAAAGATGAAATACATCCATTATCCTTAAACTATTCAAAATGAAACAAAAAAATGTGCAAAAAAGACAAGAAGCTACATTCTTCTTTGTTCTCTTCATCATGAAGCATCAACATGCAGAACCTTACACAAAACCCTCAACCAGAATTGGTTTTTCCTTTTCCCTCTCATCATCGTCCTCCTGATTTTGATTCTTCTTCTTTTTCTCTTCACCCTTAATCTTCATACCCTTGAGCTCATCATCTAAACAACCCTTCCCATCCGCGGCTTCTCCACCATCACCACCCACAATCACCATATCCTTACCCTCCTCTACCTCTTTACCGCATCCCTTTTCCTTTACGCAGCCCTCCACAGCGTCCGAGGTTGGATCCGGCGACCCTCCGCCAACCACTACGGCGTCAGACATGTCGGGACACGGTGGCGAAACAAGAACATCGGAGGAGCACTTACTCTTGTCAAGAAATGGGTCATCTAAGCATCCGCGTTCAACTTCATCTTCATCATCAGAGTGGAAGATGTTGGCTGCTCGTGACTTGATGGCGGAAGCGGCTTTGAGAAAGGCCTCGTGTATGGAATCTGGCGGAAGAGCGCAATCCTCGAGTCCGGCGTCTTCCAGGCGTGGAGGGAGGATCTTGTCTAGTAACCCTGTGGTTTCTCGTCCTCTCGTTGCTTCCATGGATTTTTACACAATGTTTCAGACACCTGATCCTTATGATTCAGAGAGAAGAAAAGCTTTTCTGATGCAGGAACCTTGGATTCAAGAACAGAGAGAGCAAAAATGGAATTGTGTCTGAAGCTGGGAATGGTAAAAGTAGCTATAGTTACCCTTACACGCAAAATCTCTAGAGGTTTCGTTTTGTCGGTCTACCCCCTCCCACACCCAAGCCCAAAGGAATGTGAAAATTGGGGTTCAATGTCCAAAGTTCATGCCGAAAACTATGAATTATTGGCACGTGTCGCTGCAAAGTAGCGCTTCAATTTGACACCGAACCAGATCGACAGGTACTTACACTCTACCCGATATAAGTAGAAAAAATAAATATTTAACATACAAATATTTGAATTAGTTAATATTTTTAAAATGTAATTATATATTTATTATTTGTTTTTATAAATAAAACGGAAATAGATTTAAATAAAAAATTAAAAATAATATATTTATTAATATTAATTAAAAATTATTAAAAAATTGAAACAATATGAAATAAAAAATACATATTAAAATATTTATAAGAGAAATTTAATTCAAAACTCAAGAATAAAATTATAATTATTTAACTATCAACTAAAAAAAGTTAATGTGTCAAATTTCAATTGATGTGACTAAAAACACACCCTACCTTTCTTCAATTCAACACATATTGGTAAATTAGCCTGCATTTAACTTCAATTTAGTATTTCTATTTTTTTTAAACTCATTTTGATACTTAAAACTTAACACTTAAACTTATTTTAATCCTTAAACTTAAATTAAGAGAAAATTTCACATATCCAATATTCTTGAAACAAACAAGATCGAATCGAAAACCATTTAATATACTAATTTAAACAAAAGAATTAACCAGATTAAGAAGAAGAAAAAAACAGCTTGAGACTGACAAAAGTAAAAAACAAAAAGAAAAAAACTACAGTTAAACAGGTTGAAGGAGTTTAATTATTATTGTTCGTCTAATAATTGAAACGGTTGAATCAAAAACCAATAATGTAATCAATTTAATCATGGAATTATTTATTAAAACATGATACCAAGTCATGAATAAAAAAATTATGTACTTTTTAATTTTTAAATGATAATATAAAATAAGTTAAAAATATAACACCATCGAATTTTGAGTTTTTATATTTTTTAAGCTCATGAACAAAAATAATCTAACCACCAAAGTTGAAAAAACTTACAAGTACCAAAATCACCTACTTGGGCATAAATTATATTATCCCTAAATTTAATGCCTCCCCATTTTTTGTAGGATAGATGGTTGTTTCATTCACGACATTTAAACTTCAACAGTAAAATATTGCGTCGTCAAAAAATTTTCCATTTTTACATGCTAGAGGAACATAGCAAGGACGGAAACAGAGAAATGACGGATATGAGCCTCTTAGCGACAGCGGTTCCTACAACATTAACTTTAAATACTACAAAGCACCGAGGTAAACCCAGGTTGCAAATGTTCCAGCCACAAATAATGCTTTCAAGGAGAAACAAATAAAACCCTAAATAGCTACTGATATATGCTACTAGTAAACTGTTGTCTTATGGCTTCCACCCTAAAATTTCAGCATATATGGAAGTGTTTTCTCCGACCACAATATTCGACTAGAAGTAGTGTTGACAATAATAAGCGAAACACAAATGACTTTAAATTTTCAACTATCTTGAAACAAGATTAGGGCATCATTTATAACCAAAAACAAGAACATACGTTAACTTCATCCAAAAAAATTGTATCAAGTAACTAAGTGTAAACCAACAATAGCCTTGTCCATCCTCGTTCAAAATTTGAAGCAACTCCTCAAAAATAAACTAGAGGAAAACTAAATCATTCATCCTTGTTCAAAATTTAGTGCAACTCCATAATCATAAACTAAAAACAGCTAAAGCATTCAATGTAATGACACCCCTCGAGAGTAATGTTCTCGTAAAAGTTTTCCTAAAAAAAGATGCTTCATCCAAAACAACCTCGTAATACCTCAAGCAGAAGCTGCTGCAACCTTCTTCCTCGGTGCTGCTTCAGTACCTAGATCATGATCCAACACCGGAATTGAAAATAGAAACAAAATCCAAAGATATGCTTTGAACAAAACAGAATGACAAGAAGCTTAAAATTATAAACCCGTCAGCAAAAAGAATTAGCAACTCATTACCTTCTCTGAAACCAGTCTTGAACCTGCGAGGGACATGGCGCAGATACCTCATCCTACCGGTTCCAGTGGTCTTTCTTCTGATTGCCTTCACACTCCAGTTATCTGAATCCCACAATAAAAAATTCCCCTTAGGTTTAAGGACTAACACCAAATTACAATCCAATCGTAACATATAAACACATCAAAACGCATGTTCATTCAAGGTACTTTAAGTATTACTACTGGTATAAGCAAATTTCATGTAACATTACAACTGACAAATCTATGGTTCAGGCAGAAAACACATTGATTCGAACTACAAGTCCATAGTTTTATACAGAAGCATCTTAAAATTTTAATCACACCATTTTTCCCACCATATTCAGGAAATTGAATTCTTATCTGAATAAACGCATTCAAAGTGAAACCCAAATAGATATTCATGTCAAAGATATTAGCTTTGATATATAAGCACATAAAGAAAGAAACCCCACTAGTCAATCCGAGAAATCTAGTTGCAAATTAGACTTAGGAACAAAGTTAACAACAAAAACGAAAAACACAATAAACGATCTTGATAACAAAGAAAAAGCGGACGAGGCACTGACATGTCCTCTTACGAGCAGCAGGGAAAGCACAGGCAGAGCAACGGCTCTTCTGGAGATGGAAGCTACGGCGGCCACATCTAACGCAGAGAGTGTGGGTCTTGTTCCTTCTTTTACCAAAACTCCCTGTTCCCTTTCCCTGCACATTACCACTTTTTTTATTTCATTTTCAAATATACAAGTAGATCAAGGGGTGGAAAAAGAGATATAAAAGAAGGGTGTGTTGGTTTGGCATATTACCATTGGAGCTGGCGCAGGAAAAACCCTAAGTGGCTCTGAAGAAGAAAGAGAGCGGCGGAGGTTTCTAACAATACCAGTTGGAAGCGAAAAGAAGGCACCAACAAGGGTTTTTTTAAGGCTGAGATGTGCCACACTTGGACTTCAATGGGCCTATCTCTTACTTCTTGTTCATACTTTTGGTCCAATTACTATCACTCAAAAATTAGCTTGGGTTGGGCCAGCAGGAATATATGGTTGTTATTGAACTGGCAAAAACAAAATTGGGTAAATAGTTTTGAACAGGAATCAGGTTTTTTTTTTGCCAAAAAAATCTTAATATATATTTCGTACTCAAATTTGATTTTTTTTTATTTTTGGTATTTAAATTTTGTTTTGGTCCAATGCAAACGTAAAATCTCAAGTTAGCTTTTTTATTTGCGTGAAATTTTTTAAAATTTTTAAAGATTTTTGGGAAAAGAATAAATAAATATTAAATGAAACTTAATTAAGTCTTTAAAAATAAAATTTTTACATTTTGTCCACATTTAAAATTACTTCATATACAAGTGTTATGTGTCGATTATACATTAACTACTTGTATAAAAAAATTAACATTTTTAGCATGTTAAAAGTAACTTATATAACTTTTATCAAATTTAGGTACTATATTAAAAAAAATTAGATATCAAATTTAACTACTAACATTGATAAAGTTGGAATCAGGGATGTTCAAACTGCGGTTAAAATCGAATTAATTGATTGAACTGATCTAATTTAGTTAATTGGTCGGTGGTCAAACTTAGTTTGGTCAGAGATTGGTTAAATCATTTTTTAGAATTTTTGTTTTCAATTAATTCAGTTCGAAATCAGGTAATTAATCGAATTAATTAAAATTAATAATTATGTAGTGTTTCAAGACTTAAAATTTCAGTTAACTTTCAAGACAAATGAACATTACCATTGTATTTTTTTATATGTTTTATAGTTGTTTTAACCAAAAGAAAAAAAACATTTTGTTTGGTTAAATTTTTTTAAAATATTTTGATTCGATGTTAAAAGATTATACGATACCGAAATTAGAATTGTAAAATTTAAAATTATTTCCTTGAGCTGAGGCCAGGGAATATTTTGAAAACCAATCAATTAGTAGGTGCTAAGCATTATGAGTACCACAATCAATTAATTGTAAGGTATATGTGTTGAGGGATATTTATTGTGGTCACAACTCAGAAGAAGGATGAAGGTGGGAATTTAATTCACTTGGATCATTGTTCAGTGTTCAGTTTCTCAGAACTGCTTCTGATACTCTTTTAATTGATTTCATCAGTCTCAGGTAGAGGAGAAATTGAGCAGATAACTGATGACCATGCTTACTTGAAACCTGTTCTTATGCACCACATTCTTGAAAAAGAAGTTTATACACAAATCATAAATTACGGTGCACTTATTCCCATTCAAACACATTGTATTATACACAATGTAAAAAAATCATCATATCAGACATGAATTAAAAATATTACCAACACAATCATTCCAGTGGCCTAACGCTATCTGAATGGGCCAATGTAGACCTAAACAAAAGGGACCAAAAAGCTATCCTCTAACCATATCTAACGGCTTTTGCTTTTCTCCTTTTTATTTATTTAGGCTTTTTCCCTCTTAAGATTCTTACAACCATTTCGATTTTCGAACACTTCTGGGTTTGAAATTATCAGGTAAGAGGGGAAGGCTCTTCTTAAGCAAACTGCTAAGTGAAGTTTGTTGGCTTGGTTCCTTTAGGCTTATCTTTATGTAAAAAGTAACAAAGGCTCAAGCTCCCTGTTTTAGGTTGGTGGAACGACTTTATTTCAGCGATGGCAACTGTGAGAAAGTGATTTCACCATGCAAGCATCAACATGCACTTATCTTTGCATTAATATTGGCAACTGAGTTTTGGGTCCTTTAGATGCCATCACCCCCCCCCAAAAAAACAAATAGGACCATTTCATGCTTATGTTACTCGAAATCATGTATATGTCTGACATGGATATATTTCAGAGATTTGGATGATTCATATCTCAATATCTGTATCTTAAAGTGTATAAGAAACAAAAATTGAATTTAACTACTTTATGAGTCAAATCAAAAGGAGGACTTCTAGATGATGAATTATGATCGCACCAAAAAATCTTAAAAAGAGATGTGGTGCCAAATGCCATGTTGATATCAGATTGATTGTTGTGAAATTCAACAAAAAAAGAGTTTAAAAAAAGAAAGAAAGTAAGAAGCAACAATATGGGTCCTTCAGTTTGGTCATCATAGTAAACCAAAAAAGGGTAGTAGTTGAAAGTGTGGACTATATATCAGTTAAATTTCACCCAACCTAATGCCTTTTGCTTTGCATCTTAATCAATAGCACTGCACTTTAAACAACAAATAGTCAAAAACAGAAAAACATTTGTGATCATTAGATTCCTAAGACCTCAATCTCTTAAATCTTTAACTTTCATTTAATTCATCTTTTCGCCCCAGATATTGGAGGGTTAAGGAGAAAAACAAGGAAAAGTGCAAGCGATTGGGAAGATATTTGCACTTTTGGCTCCATTAGCTTTGTCTTGTGTTATTTTAAGTCTTCATTTTTCTAACATACTCATGTGGGACACGTACATGAATCAGAGACACACCCGAGTCTAAGTAATATAAGTTTTGTTTTTAAGTAACCTTTAAGAAACATCTCTTGTCTCAATCCGTCTGACCTGTATATTGGACACAACAGTTGGAGGAGAAGAAGAAGAAGCTTAGAGCTGTGTCTTTAGTTGCAGATAGAGACATCAAAGAGCTTAACAAAGCCTTCCCCCATACAAACATCACTGGCAAAAAATGCTGGTGATGGAATCCACACAAAAGACCAAGAACATTTTCCACAAATCAGTTGACAACCTTAAATCTTTCTTCTTTGTAGGATACCAGAAGCTGTCCAAACCAACCCTCCCAGACCCCTTCTCATGCACTGGATGCAGCAGGAGGAAAGGCCAAAAAGATCGATCCTTGGCAGACTTTTGTAAGGGCTGGGAAGTTGGTGTAGAGGAATCAAGGATGGGGAAGAAAGATGCCATCATATCCATGTCGTTGAAAGAACAAATGAGGGAAGAAGAAGAAGAAGAATGTAATGGAAGCTTGATGAACTTTTCAGATACGAGTGCAGTGAAGAACAGAAAGGAAAATGGAGGAAAAGAGGAGAAAAAGAAAGTGAGAAGCTCAAAACTGAGCAAAGCGGAGGAACAGTACTATTACAACAGAAATGGAGAAGGAAGTTATGCATTGGCTCAAAAGATGAAAGAGCTGGAGATGATGGATGTTGGTGATATGGAACATGTATTGGATGTTGAAGAAGCACTCCATTATTATTCTCGACTTAAAAGTCCGGTCTATCTTTCAATCGTCGACAAGTTCTTCATGGATATGTACTCAGAATTCTCTCTTCCACAGGCCTCTGCCAGCATCAGCCGTTCGAAGCGAAGATTTGGGTCGATTCGGCTGTAGATCCTTGTCTCCCCATACATACTCTTGTTCAGATGAACCTGTGTTCTTATCCTAAATACTTTCTTTTTTAATCTGTTTTGTGTGTGTGTGTGACTGCATTCTTCTGTTTCTCTTGGATTGCTATAATTTGGTTGAGCATCCATTGTTATCAGTAAATCATAGAAGTTTCATATCAAGATTTAAGAAGTGTATATTTGCATGTAATTCGTATCATAATATCAAATATTGCTTTGAATAAACTTTGCATCAATAGAAAATGGATGTTCATAGTAAATTTGTTTGAGTTTTGGATGAAAGTGAAAACCAGAGAATCAAGGCCGTCGAGTCCAGTTATTAGAAAAGCTGTTCAACTTTTTCAAAGGAAGGTTATAGAGTTGATTCCGATAACAGTATGTTGTGAAATGATGGTGAAACATTGAATGCAGTAGGTGATGTTGATGAGTGGCTCTTGGGACGTTTGACCCCAAATTCAGAATCAGGGTTTGAGTCTGGTTCAGCCATCAAATCCATCAAAGTTATTATGAAAGAATTTGCGGTGCTGTGAGCACCTGGAAGTAAAAATCGAGAGGATCCAGTTCTCTTATATTTATTCCATAGCTGATTTTAACCTATTAATTTCATTGTTAATTTCATTACACGCGATGACATTTCAAACATGAATTCTCAAAAGTTCATAAGACTATTATTATCATAAAACCATCATTGGCCAATATTTTAAAGATGACATAACCTGAAAGGGAAAAAAATAATGAGTTAAAATATGGGTGACAAGTTCAAATAAATTTTTTTCTTATAAATTAGAAATTTAGAATTTAGATTTCAAGGATAAAAAAGTCCTTTAAAAGAATTAAGTTGTTTTTCTTAGTCCAAAAATAGAGCTTCTCTTAGTGGATAATTATTTTTAAAATTAAAATACTTGATTATATCTAATTTTATTTTATTTTATAATTTTAATTCATATTATATGCAATTTTTATTAACTAAATAAGTGTGACTAGTCCATGATACTAAACTTACTCACCCCTTTAAATAAGATTAGATTCTTATACACTTATAATGTAGGTGAAAAAATTATATAATAAATTTATTAAAATATATATAAAAATTAAATATGACTTTAATTGAATTGATAAAATTAAAATATAAATTGAATGTTGTCTTAAACTCAGTTAAAATTCTTTTCAAATATTTATTGCCAGATTTAAACATGTTACCTCCATCTCCTATCCCAATATTATATCAGACTTTGGGTTCAACTCCCATTATCTATATAGATATTTTATTATTTTATATAAATTATAAAAACAAAAATGCTTTCATAATAATATTTATTGTTTAATAAAACTAATGAGTTTTTAGTAATTTTATAAATGAGTCCGAACTCAGCTAATCTCTTAAATAATAATAGTATGGATTAAAAAATACATAAAATAAAGATGGTGTGACATATTCAAATAATGCATCCAATCACAATGCTGCTGAACTTTACAATAGCATGTAAATCCATCACTTCCTTTGCCTATTGCTTGAAGGCTATATATATAATTTAAAAGAAAGAAGGGAAGGGTGTTGAATGGCAATCAGTGAATCATCAAGCAAACCCATGGTTGCACCACTCTGGCTTACTACTCTTCATCCCTGAACACCAATAGCCAGAACAAGATACTAAAATGTTATGCTCCTGTAAAGCTTCTCGAAATGAGCAAATTGTGTTTGTAACTGCACGACGTCGTCAGCCTTCTGCGAAAAAATAGCATTCAGTCTATATATATAACCGTCCTGCTGCTTCCCAGGTCGGTCTGCTTCAACCAGCAGGTTCACCTCCTGTAATGTTTTTGTGTACATTCAATAAACATGAACGTATCAGCACAAACAAACGTAACTAGCATGCCTTGCCGAAGATAAATACCGCTTTCTGAATTACGATAATATCGAATCAACGTGGAATATTCAGAGCTCGGATTCTAGTCAGGCGAAAAACAAAAAGCTTGAACATGAAATCGTCAAATCGTTTACCTCGTTGACAATGTTCATAGTCTCCACCTGTTTTCTATGAGCATTTACAAGATCCTCCTCTTCCTGGGTGAAAGAAAACACTAAGGATTGAACATATGAATCATTTGCCCTGCATGTCTCTAACAATAGAATTCTATTACAAAATTACCTGTAGGAGGGTATTCAAATCATCATCCGACTTCGAATGTTTAAAATCGGATCTCAGTGGGTTCCTTCCATTTTATCTGACCATTAGGCTTCCACAACTTGTCCTCGGAAACAGAGGAACTGTATTGATCTGGCTTCACATTTTTCTTCCATGTCATTTTCTCCTTCTCAAAAGGATCTTCTGATGCATCAAAATCATCTCTTTCATTTTGGTCAACCCATGTGCCATTAATATCGTCCTCAAAGGTTGATGCTGTTGGTAAAACCGAAGATAGGGGTTGAGCAATCAATTCTTTCAGGTTTAAGGTTGAAGATAACAGATCTTTCTTGGGATTTCTCCCTTCCGAGAGGCTCTTGACCCCAGATGTAGCTTTACATTCAATAGAAATCATAAATGAGTCCCTTACAACCTCTGTGACTCTGTCAGCTTACTGCCTCGGAAAGGTATGTGACCCTGATCATTGTCCAGAGCTCTTATGCACTCCTTCAAAGCAAGCAAGCTAAATTAAACAGACATAGCGAAATTAAACAAAATCCTGGAAAGAGCTGAACATCATGAACTGGAAACAAATTTCATCTGCAGGTGCATATAGACTTCTGAATAACATTTAACTTTGAAATGTTTGTCTTGATAACAAATCATTAAGTAAAATTAGTTAAGAAGATAAGACACCAACATGACAAAGAAAAGTTGAGACGATTCAGAAACTCTTGACTATTTGGCATAACATCTACTTTTCAATATTGTCTAACAGACAAATTACAATATATATCAGATACTAAAAACACTTCCTTTTTATTTCAGCTATAATCACCAGTGCATTTGAAAGATTGCTCTGTACCTTGTCTGCTTATCATTATCTGTAGCATCTGCACCTCTTCCACCTCCAGCCAGATCTATAAACGAGGATTTGCATAAGACGGGGAGGCTTTGATTCAGTACCATCAACAGATCTCTTGATAGCAAGCTTAAGTATGGCATGAGAACGGGAAGATTCCTCATTTGCACCAGTGGTAACAGTACTTCTTGTGGCACGTCCTTTCTCAATAAGCCCATTAATAGTCTCTACATCTGATACTCAGTAGTCAGTACTCTTGCAGACCTACCATGTTAACTTGTTGCTTACCATCCTCCAGCATGAAAAGTTTCCAGCAAAACAAAAGCTTAGCTATCAGCAAATAAACAAATAGCACTGATTAGATGAAGAGAATGCTTACAACAACTTACTTCCTATCACTGAGGAGATCAAATAATTTCCCTCCATATATCCCAAAAAAGCACACAAACAACTGAAACCCTTGGTTCCTGTAAGTATGGTGCATCAACCTCAATATATCCCGAGAAGCTTTAAGGGGAAGTGGCTTCATAGTATAGGTTTTTCCACTCCCTGGACAAGAGAAATACCTGTCAGTGCAAGATAGCTTAAAGCAATAATCCAAAAATATGAGATGACTTGATGAAGAAGGTAAATTTTAATGTCCGTAAGAAAAAATTGCAGGGGAAAAAAAAACCATAAGGCATCCCTCAACTTTGCCAAATTTAGGCTCATAAGAAGCTAACGACCAACCAAATAGATAAAAACAGTTATCCTCAGTCCTCACAAAAGACAAAGGATATCCAAAAAAAACTTACTGATAACAACATATATTCATAAAGATTTACAAATATACAAATATTACATTAAAACAAATAAATTCAAATTTTGGGTCATGCAAAACTAACTCCATAGTATCTATTCGATATTTTAGTAACAGCTATTCACCGGTTTGGTCATGTGCAAAACAAGTAGCTTTTGTGCACTGAAAAATCATAGGAACTATGGGCTCGACAGTTTCAAGGTAAACCGACAGAAAATAAGCTTGACTAAGCTAAAGAAAACAATCATTCTAGGAAATCCATGTCTTGTAATATATGCTTCCTTTATCCACCAATAAGCACTCACCTCATCATTTGAGACCTCCTCCTTCAGCACAGCATCAAAAACAAATTCATGCTGCTCCAAGTACTCTGTTAGCTCAACCTGCAAAATATCAGGAATAAATTGCATCAAGAAAATGTAGTATGAAGATAAAGAAATACCAGAAAATGAGTGTTTAAAGTATGTCAAAAGCCAAGTAATAAATTATGACAACATAAAAATAAAATGCCTTTTTTTTTTTTTGCATGCAATGGCAGGGGGATAAAATTGGGATAGACCAGATTCTTAGGGTTCATTTTGGATCCCTATTCATATTTCACCATTTTAGTATGGTATAGTGTTGAGCTTGTAGAGAATAAACAATTGTTACCTTAAGTTTAGTCTCATGGACTACTAGAGAATTGGAAACTGTCTCCATAATATCTTCCTTATTCCTTACTAACACCTTTTTATTAAGAGGTCTTTTGCGCACCTGCAGGCAAAAACCAATAGAAACTCTATTCAGGGAAAAAGCAAATTTGACGCCATACAAAGCATATGCAACATATCTTTTTGTCATTCAGCATCATATCCAGCAGTCTAAATACTCACACAATTGAATCTCAAATGTTTAACCTGCATAAATCATGGGGGAAACAAAAGTATAAATACCTTTCAAGTTCATTGATGGTTTATAATTTGACGAAAAAAAAAACACGACTTGCATTCATACGCAAAAATTTAACTATAAACAGGGTGCATATCGCACATAAAGATGAGCTGTTAAAAAAAAAAACACGACTTGCATTCATACTCTTTAAAGAAATGCCAAGTGAAACCAACCTCAGGCAGAAGCTCCGTAACAAAAGAATGCAGATCTATGAGACCAGGACTAAAGTCACTAGGTGACTCTTCACCATTCTTCCTCTGGCTTGACGGTAGAGAACTAAATGGAGGAGTCGTAGGCTCCATGAAAAAGTCATTGCCCGCATTAGAACCCCTCCGGACATTTCTCTACATTCTAGACCTAGCCCACGTTCTTCTCCTCCTCTGCCGCCATATAATGCACAATCATGCTCTCAAAACAAATAAGAAACCACAAACAATGAGTCTACGGGAACCTGAAGTGGAGGAGCAGAGTTGTTAGAAGAGTGAATATGCTGAAACCAGTAGACTGAAGCCCTATGCCGTCGTTTGGAATAAATTATCCGAATGTTGTCTTATCTCTGATGGTGCACCTGTAACCCCGCCGCAGTAGATCTCTGCCCCTGTCTTCCTATTCCGTTCATCTCCCAACTCTCTCCCCCTTCTGAATTACTTGATATCATAATAAAAACCTCGACGCTTCGATCCAAAGCTTCCCTTTCTCTGTCCCTTCTTAAATCGACATGATCAAATAAGAAATCAATGAACCCGATTAATATTTAATCGGATCTATAATCGGGTTTTTTAAATTATCTTTGTTTCAGACAAGATTCAAATGGAAGAGTGAAAAATAAGAGGGATCAGCGGAATAGACGGAGTAATTTGAAATTTGTGGGACAAGTGAGGGACGTGGCGCGGAATAACAAGAGGGAATATTACGCGATGTCGCATTGAGCCTTGGTGGTGGTAGTAGGATCCAGTAATATTTGGTAAATTGGATTTATTTTGAGAAAAGAAAACGCGCCTATCAACCATCACCGTCCTACATGGCTGGGGCCCACTTGGAGAAATTAATCAATTGCGCTCATTCAAAACTCCCACTTTCGTTTTGTGGGATCCCTCTAACTACACGACACGTTTCATCAAACTTAGGTTTTTTTTATAGTACCGAATAGTAATTAGGCTAGGAAGTTATTAATTGATTGGGTTTTTTAAAATTTATGTGTGAGTTTAATTTTTATGTTTAATTTAATATTTAAGTTTAATTTTACTATTCACTTTAATAATTGAATTTTTAATTAAAAAATTTATGTTTTCTTTGTCCTAATTTTATACTAGAGCACAAGTGTAATATTCATTGTATCCAACGACCTCTCTCAATCCGACTTCCCATTGCGTCTCCACCATCTCTGATTCCTACCATCGATTTGAGGGGATGAAAAATTGACAAAAATTACTTCTCTTTTTCAAGGAGAAGATAAATTGGAAAGAGATTTCAAGAATTTTATATTTGAAACTCAAATTTTCAAGTAAAAAAATATCTAATACATAATTAACAAATAAAAAGACAAAAAGAAACATGAAAAAATTTTCAATATTTTTTTAAAATAATCATTTTTTGCATTTTTGTTAATATGAAGAATCTATAATAATATCCGCCCATCTCTAACCATAAATTTTATTATAAATGTTTTTTTATCTAATTTGTTTGTAATTTATTTAGACACAAATGTAATTTTTTAGGGTTTTGAATTTTTTTAACTTCAATTTTAGATGTTTTTATTTTTTGTAATATTTTTAAAATTTTAGATACAGATATTTTATAATTTTTAATTTCTTTTAGATTTTTAAACTAATATATATTTTTTTTGAAAAAAATAATATATTTTTTATTAAGAAAATTATATCATTATTAATGTTACGAGTCTCGAGTGTTCCATATTTAACAGGATTACAAAAGAAAATACAAATTTTTGATGGAATCACAATTTTTATAACAATTTGAGAAAAAAAATTATAAATTCCAACTGGGATAATGTGTTAGTTGGTGGGCTAAATGCAATATCGGAAAAAAAAATTAAAGGTAAAAGGCAAAAGTTCGGTATATTGCAAGCAAGATTGTTTAATCCGAACGTGGAGCCAGAACTGGAGAAGAAGCCTGCATAAATTTCCTGTGTCTATGAATAATCTATGAATGTTCATAGAAACTTCTCGAACTAACAAAACACCAACAGCTACCCCTCTTTTATTCCCTCTTAGGCTCCCACCCTTACAAGCAATCTACCAGACACCAAAACTAAAAGAATCCGAAATACGCTTCCTCGTTGGCTTCTTCCTTTGAAACATTTCCACAAGCATTTGGCAGCCATGGCAGAGGACGGAGCCGTAACACTCTACAAAGCCACGTCCATAACCGACGCCAAGAAGAACTCCTTCTCTATCAAAGCGGGGCTTGCCCAAATGCTCCGTGGCGGCGCCATTGTCGAAGTCTCAACCCTCAACCAAGCAAAAATTGCCGAGGAAGCCGATGCCTGTTGTTTAGTCATCACCGAACCCAACTGCCAAGGCATTTCGCGCATGCCGGATCCTTCGATCATCAAACAAATAAAACGCTGCGTATTAATCCCCGTTATGGCTCGTTCCCGGGTCGGCCACTTCGTCGAAGCCCAGATTCTCGAACGAGTAGGAGTCGATTACATCCATGAAAGCGAGGTTTTAGCAATAGCCGATGAAAATAATTTCATTAACAAGCATAATTTCGGATGCCCTTTCGTTTGCGGCTGCAAGAACCTAGGGGATGCGTTAAGGAGAGTGAGGGAAGGAGCTGCCATGATTAGAACGCAGGGGGCCTTGTTGGGGACTGGTAACATCGCTGAAACGGTTAAAAACGTCAGGTCTGTGATGGGTGAAATCAGGATTCTAAATAACATGGATGAAGATGAAGTTTTCGCGTTTTCGAAGGAAATTGCTGCCCCTTATGATCTGGTTGCCCAAACCAAGCAAATGGGGAGACTACCAGTGGTGCATTTTGCTGCTGGTGGAATTGTAACTCCGGCAGATGCTGCATTGATGATGCAGTTGGGGTGTGATGGTGTCTTTGTGGGATCAGAAGTGTTTGACAACGGCTCGGATCCGTATAAGCGTGTTCGGGGAATTGTGGAAGCAGTTAGGCATTACAATGATCCTCATGTTTTAGTAGAAAATAGTTGTGGATTGGAGGAGGAAATGGCGGGCCTGAATGTCAGTGAGGAGACGATGGAACCCTTTGGAGAAGGAGGAGCTTGATCAAGTAATGTATCTTCTTTCCTGTTGTTGAGATTCATATGACTGTTTCTTAGTTTGCTCTTGAAGTTGTTGTTCTTTTAGTTTTGCTGAGGTTCCTATGTTGAACTCCGTAAGGATATAATTACAGAATAAGTTGGTTTAATCAGTACGTCAAAAGTGTTCATGTAACTACTTACTTTTCTCACTACTTGGTTGTTGATGATATCGATTTGGCGGTTATTTGCTATTTAGTGATTACATATGCCAAGTATATTTTTATCTTGGTTGGATATCGGACATGGATATATTCAAAAAGAAAAACTTATGCTTATATTTGGAGAGAGAGATTCATATTCATATCCAAATATGTCGGATACCAACACTTTTAGGAAAACTTAAAGGGTCAAAGCAACATAGGTTCCAATCTCATAGCCAATATAATGGATCATTGTCAATTAGTCCATAGCCTTTAGTGTGATCTTACATTTTACGGTTTACCATCACCTGGTCTATGTTTTTTAATGGAAACGATGCGTGCTAATGGAAACGATGCGTGCTAAGTTTTTCAAAGAAATGCATCTAGTAGAGCTGTTGCAGTTAGGGAATATGATTCTGAAAGTCTCTGATTTGTGTTTGTCTATGTGCACATTAATGCTTCATGTTTTAATAATTTGTACATATAGGATGTTTGAATGTCGTCTGTCAAAACTATCACGTAGATGGCATAAAGATCGCACTAGCATGGCGCTAGGAACAGTCTAAAAGATACAATCATGTTGACGTGCTTTCTTATTCGGGTTTGTACTAAAAAAAACTATATCCAAATATTCTCAACTGAACTCAACTCAAGCCATTGCACTAAACTAGGCTTATTTAAGAACTTAATTTACCGAGTGATATTTTACTATGTAACTGAGCCGAGTTCTAGTTGTAAGAAGCTCCAAGCCTCCAATTCAACTCAATGTTGGAGCTTGTTCAGCTAAATCTCAATTGAGTTTCACTTTTACAACTCAAGCTTGATTTGGAATAAAAGCAAATGCTTGAGTTTGCTCATTTATAAATAATGAATTCACTCTCATGCTTGACTTTAAATTCTATTATTGATTTCAAATATAAAATGGGCTTGCTTAATAGCTCGAACTGTTAGAATTTAGCTTGACAATGATGGAATCAAATTCGATATATTTTCAAGTCAAATCTAAGTAGCTTGCGTCTCATCTGCACCTTAGTGGTATTTGCTCACTTCCTCTTTCTATATTTGTGCTTCGCCTATGAAAACCAGGATAGTAGAATTATAATAGAGTAGGCTAAGTTGATTGCCGAAGTGGCCTAATCTTTCTTCGTGCTTGTGAAATTAGCAAGCTATCTAAATTCAATTATGGATTATCGATACTGGATAAGACAGGTGTCTGGGCCGGATCATTGATCTTCAAAATTTTCTTTGGATCCAAAACTTGGCTTTTGATTGAACTTTGTGAAATCAGAAATGTTTTTCTTTTTTTTAAATAAAAAGCCTTTATGTTATCGTAAGGATTAATTTTTATAGGAAATAGTTTTCAAATTTTAAGGATCAAATTGTAAAGATTATCTAATTCAATGATTAAATACAATATTAAAGAAAAAAAACACATTCAATCAAAAGCATCACTTTATGAATAACTAGTTTTTTATTTCATATTACTAGTATGTTTTATAAAATTGTTATTATTTAAATATCAGTATATTAATTAAAATTATTGATAAAACAATATTTAATAAATGTAAACAAATTAAAAAATATACTTAAATTTTTGAAAGGTAAGATAATTTTAATATTATGAATATAGCTTATGCTTTAACTATGAAGAAGAAAAGTGGAAAATAAAACTATTATAAAAAAGTTTAAAATATTTTTAAATTTTTTAAATTTAGAAATCATATATATCTAATATTTATTTTTAATTTTAGAAAGTGTTATAAATATTTTATTAAGTGGATGTCCATCATGATCAAGATAAAGTTTTGATGTACTTTAAATTCTAATAGTTATTAGAATTAGATCTTTACTTTTTTTTTATACTTCTTGTGCCTATAAATAGAAACTCTGATGAAGTATTGTAATCACCCTTTTTGATCAATAAAGTATATTCTCTGTTACTTTCCTATTTTCTTTGTTCTTTATTCTTTATTCTCTAAATCTCTTTTTATTTTATAACACGTTATCAACACGATTTTGCTCAAAGTGATAGTTCCTTTTATCGACGATCAAATTTATTTTCCATGATTTCTAATTTCTTTGACAGCAAGATGCAAAATTTGTATAGGAAGTTTCTTTTATTTAATGTTTCATATCTGATTATTATTTTTTATTCTTCTTTCATTATATGTTATGTAATGACCCGAATTTTACCGTTACCGAAAAAGTGTATTTTCGGGTCTCCGTTTCTGAAAAACGGATTCGTAAATATTTTTAATTAGAGTTTAATTAAGTGGTTAATTAGAGTTTAATTAAGTGAATTTAATTTAATTAAGAGTAATTAAGAAAAAGGACTAAATTGAATAAGGGGTAAAAGTTGAATTATAGATTAAAAGAAAATAAAAAGGACTAAAAAGGAAATTATACAAAAAGTATAAATTGAGGCGGTTTACCATGAAGAAAATCTAAGTTTTTTTTAAGTTTAGTATATTATCATATTATTATATAATTATATAATAAAGATATTTTATGTTTTAATTATATTATATTATATTATATTATATAAACTAAAGAAACAAAAGAAAGGAAATAGAAACAGAATGAAACGAAACAGAGAGCAGGGGAGAAAAAGAAAGAAAGAAAGGGAGAAAAGAGAAAATTTAAGGTTTGAAGCTTTAAGCTTTAATAGGTAAGTCAATCAAGCCCTTTTTACTTAATTTTGATGTTTTAGAAGTTTTAGAACAAAGTTTGATGAAATTAAGTTGATATGATATAAATGAAATTGACTGTTATTGAAATGAATTAAAATGGAATATGATTGATAAGTGTATAGTTGAATATAGTTTAATGATATTGAATTGTGAATAAATTGAGGAAAGCTATACCGAATAGTAAGTAAAAGAACGGAGTAAATAGTAATGGATTTATTTAAGAATT
The DNA here is from genome assembly GCF_007990345.1 of Gossypium hirsutum. Classification (NCBI taxonomy): domain Eukaryota; kingdom Viridiplantae; phylum Streptophyta; class Magnoliopsida; order Malvales; family Malvaceae; genus Gossypium; species Gossypium hirsutum. Next base: position 12,514,393 of record NC_053428.1, on the reverse strand, counting down.
GAACAATTATGTTATTGTGTTTATTATATGAACTGTATAAAATTTATATGGTAAGTAGTTGAAATTTATCTATGAATAAATAATTGCATAATTGTAATTGTTATTATGATCTTAAGTATTTGTTATATTATTAAATGTTCGGATTATAGAAATACCACTGAGTATACCATACTCAGCGTACGGTTTGTTTCCGTGCGCAGGTTAAGTAAAGATAGTACGTTGAATCAGTATCCTAGGACGATCCCGAATTCATTAAGGTAAAGTATGTTGAGTATTGATAATGGCATGTACCCAGGATGTTTAATGAGAGTCATTTAGGTTGTAAAAGTATTGGTGAAATAAGTAAATTATGGTTGGCAACGGTATATAGTATGAATTTTGAAATTTACTAAAAATTCGTAGTGATTCTAAATTAGTTCCGAATTGAATTTACTGTTCATATTGGATTGCAAGGGCCCATTAAAGGGACTACATCTTAAAACTAGGATGTGTGTGAATATTTATTTTAATTAATTACCGGAATTGGACTGTACTGACTGGTAATGTCTCGTAACCTTGTTCCGGTGACGGTATAGGGTTAGGGGACGTTACATGTTATCATTGTTTTGATTAACTTATTTTACTTTTTGTTCTTAAGGATAGTGAAAGATTTGATATCATTATCCATATGAAGTCAAGAATATTTTGGAACTATCTCGTACCTTCTAGTAATGACGATGATGTTAAAGATCTTCAGATATATTTTACTATGTTTTATTTATTATTTATTATAATTGGAGATTATCATGATAACATGTATAGGTAGATTTTGATTTGAAATCTCACGCATGTTTTGATGGTGATTATAAAATAAAGAATATATTGGGATATTTATAAGTCTGTCTTACTAGATTTGTTGCATTCCCTGAAGTGAATGTAAATGTAACGCCCTTAACCCGAATCCGTCACCGGAATAGAGTTACGGAGCATTACCGGAGTTACCGATTCATTTATCAGATATTTCATTAATCCGATATCTTTTCTTTTCCACGTTCAAGTCTCGTATTCAAGTCATCCGGATCTTTATAAAGAAATTTGATCGTCGTTTTCACTTATTTCATGTTATAATACATTCAACTAATGCTCTAAACAAAATTATCATTTTACCCCTAAACTTTTAATTAATGACAATTTCATCCTTAGGTTAAAATAAAATAAAATTTGTAACGCCCCGTACCCGAGACCATTGCCGGAGTCGAACACGAGGTGTTAACGAACTTAATTCATTAATTAAACAGCTCATACAATTCATTTTAAATTTCCAGACAAGCTGGCTAACTGCATCACAGTCGCTTTAAAAATCATATCTTGAGTTCCGAAACTCGAAATCCAATTCCGTAAATTTTTACTGAAACCAGACTCATATATCTATCTACTAATTTTTTTCTAGAATTTTTGGTCAGGCCAATTAGTACAGTTTATTAGTTAAAATCTCCCTTGTTTCAGGGTTCTACTACTCTCACCTCTGTGTATTACGAATCAAATATCTCCCTACACAGAGCTTCAATGACTATACCGTTTGTCTCTAATAAAACTAGACTCAATAAGGAATCGTTACATATAAAACATGACTTCTAATTATCTTTGTAAAATTTATGGTGAATTTTCAAAGTCAGAACAGGGGATCCAGAAATTACTCTGGCCCTGTTTCACAAAAATTTAAACATCTCATAAAATATAGCTCATATACCTGTTTCGTTTCTTCCATATGAAAATAGACTCATCAAGCTTCGATTCCATAACTTATTCATTATTTAATTCCATTTCTACTATTTTTAGTAATTTTTCAAATTCATGTCACTACTGCTACCTGAATCTATTTTATGGTAAATTTTACCTATTTCATGGTTTCCATGGATTAGCTAGCAATTTGACATACATAACACCAAATATGATCATGATTAGCCATTCCAATGGCTAATCATTACCAAGCATTTCCATACCACTCAATAATCATATCATAAGACCATATACACAAAATGATTATAATGCTATACATGCCATACTCAAAATATACAAGCCATTATGCCAAGATGGTATACGGATAGTGTGAGCAAGCCTCCGACCGTTCCCGATTTTCGAGCTGGCTTGTCAAAACTACAAGGAATGAAAAGGAGGGAGTAAGCATAAATGCTTAATAAGTTCACATGCAAATAGCAAGTAACATAACCATATGAGCAAACATAAAACATCATTTGCATAATCATCACCAAGACATTCATATCACATTTTCATTTATCATCTTACCATATTGTTGTTATATCGATTTTTCAACCCGAAGGTTAAGTACATACCTGTTCAAAGTACCCATTTCACAACACTTACCAATACGTCCCTTTCATCTTTGAGTATTCCTCCATTTCTGTAGAACTTTACCCGTTGAACACATCGGAATATAATTCGGATACATGGAAAGTTTGCACATAAGTGCCACATATGTAGCCAAGCTACCATGTAACCCGCCCATAAGTGAACTCGGACTCAACTCAACGAGCTCGGGCGTTCGCATCCATAAGTGAACTCGGACTCAACTCAACGAGCTCGGATGCCCAAATATCCTAGTGACATGTCACTTGTATCCTAATCCATTCTTAAGGTTCAACGGGACATTTTTCCCAATCATATGTCTCAACCATCTTCTATGGAATGTCGATACCGATACTCGGTAGTATTTCACATTTTCCAAGTATATCACATAATTTGACATATTATCAAACAATTGTCACAAGTATGATATTTCATAATAATTATCATATCATTTAAATAACATTAAAACATTTAAAACAATAACTATGATACCAACATTTACATATGAACTTACCTCGTATGCGAAAATGGCTACTTTTACCATTTCGTCCACAACTTGGTATTTTCCCCATTTTAGACCGAATTTTAGTTTTCCTTGCTCTATCATTTAAAATATAGTCTAATTAGGACTCACATTATTCAAATTGACCCAAAATCATATTTTGGAAAAAATTAAAATTTTGCCCTTAAACTTTTGCATATTTACACTTTTGCCCCAAAGCTCGTAAATTAAACTTCAGCCTATTTTCTTATGTTTTATGACATGCTGATCATTTTTTCCTTCTATGGCAACATCAAATTCTCACTCTAACATGTACTTATGACTATTAGGTATTTTTACCGATTAAGCCCTTTTACACGTTTTCACTTAAAACTGAGTAGCACAAGTTGTCTAACATAATTTAAAACCTCATATTCTATCATAAAACACCAAAATACACAAATTTTACCTATGGGTATTTTTCCAAATATAAACCCTAGGTTAAATTATTGCTAGCATAAGCTAAATCGAGCTACCGGGACTCCAAAAACATAAAAATCATTAAAAACGAGGCTAGAACGGACTTACAATCGACCTTGGAAGCTTGAAAAACCCTAGCCATGGTTTCTCCTTGCTATATTCGGCCATGGGGTTGAAGATGAGCAAAATTGGCTTTTAATTTTGTATTTTAATTCATTTTACCTCTAAATGATCAAAATGCCCTTACTACTAAACTTTCCAAAAATTCCATCCATTTCCAATTTTTGTCCATAGACTTAGAAATTGGTAAAATTTCTATTTAAGACATCCTAATTAATATTTCAAAACAATTTCATACTAGAAACTTCTAGAATACAAGTTTTGCAAATTATTCGATTTAGTCCCTAATTTCAATTTAAGCACTTTATGCATAAAATTTCTTCATGAAATTTTCACACAATCATGCAATCATATCATAGACCTTAAATAATCATAAAATAATTATTTCTATCTCGGATTTTGTGGTCACGAAACCACTATTCCGACTAGGCCCAAAATCAGGATATTACAAAATTATTGCAATTTAATCCTTATTTCCAGCCGTTATTCTCACACAAATTGATAACAACCTATGAATTCTATAAAATGTCAGAATTTTCCATAATTTCAACACTTTTCAATTTAATCCTTAAAACATGTTTTCCCGATCTTGAGCTAAATTAATAATTTCATTCAATTTTGTAATTTAAATAATAAAATAATCCATTTCATGCAAATTGGTCATTTTTAACATTTTTTTTATAAAATTGCCCATAAAATTTTACTTTTATTTAATTTAGTCCATGAGCCTAAAACATACAAATTAGCCATGCTAGCTGAATATTCATACATATTTTCCTCCTCCTCCTCTCCATTCCACATCCTTAATTTATATAACATGCAACAAGTAACATTATCAATAATTTCATTATTTACTTTGTAAATTCAAAACTGTCCATTTGCGTCATAGTCACTAAATTATTTATATCTTCATCTAAAGAACTCAAAATTAAGATCCGCTAATTTTCCTTGAAACTAGACTTACTTATCTTATTACCATAAAATTTCTGAGGTCTCGATACCTCGTTTTCAATTTTAATTATTTTAATATATATATTTTAGTACATTTCACTATTTCTAAATTTTTCCTAACTTCACTTTTAACTTATACTCACTAAATTAATAATATTTCCTACTCATTTGTCGGATTTAGTGATCTCGAATCACTGTTCCGACACCACTGAAAATTAGGCTGTTACAACTCTCCCCCCTTTAGGGATTTTCGTCCCCGAAAATCTTACCAGAAGAAGTTGCTTTCAACACTCATAAAACACCTTTACTAACTTCTCAGAATCACAATTTGATTTAACCTCGAATATCTTTTTCCATTCACCTTTGAACTCTAAAACACAATGTTGGAACATACTGTCAAAATTCTAAATTACCCTCTCAGGGATACATATACTCAGCTGATCTATCAAATGAAAACTCTGTACCTGCTGAAATGATCATACAGATCTTTCTTTGTCAAATGAACAACCATAAACTAAATAACATTTTCCTTTCCGATGTTAATGACAATCCCAATTCGAAATCTATAGTCATTCTATCTCATAACACACTAGTATTATCATTGACTGCAATAATCCTAAATGTTCTTAATGTTCGGCTTACTTGCTAACAAATAGACATCTGATGTAACAGCCCGATTTTGACTCTAATTGGACATAGTGGTTTCGGGACCACAAATCCGAGTCTGAAAAATATTTTAATATTATTTTGTGTGTTTATGATGTGTGAATTTAAATGTGTGAAAGTTTCGTGAATTAATTTTGTTGTTTATGTGTTTAATTGACAAAAGTATCAAATTGCATAAAATGTGAAGTTTGATTATTAAGGTGTAAAGTGCTTATTTGATGGTGGCTTTTAAATATGAGGTTCTTAAAGGGCAATTAGCCCATTTTAAAAGATAGTGGACGGCAATGATAGTTAATATATACTTTTTATATATTAAATATAAAGTTATAATAGTAATAGTATAATATTATATTATTATATCATTAAAACATAAAAGAAATAAGTTTTTTTTTTCTTTCTTCATTGTTTGTATCACCGAAACAAAAGAAAGAAACTTTGTTCTTCAAGCTTTAGCATTCGGCCATCTTAGGGATTTCAATTCAAGGTTAGTTTGATTTTAGTTTTTGATAATTTTTACGTTTTTGAGATCGTTGCTTTGAATACTTCAAAACCCATGTCTTAATTTTGTGAATTGATGAATATTTTGAATTATGCCATTGATGAATATTTGTGTTTTGGGGTGTTTGATGATGAATAATGGAAGATATGTCTTAGATTAACATGTTTTGTATTGGTATTTTTGATGAATTTGAGTATTTAGGGCTAAATTGTGAAAATAAATTTTTGAGGGACTAAAATGTGAAATAAATGCAATGTGTGGACTTGTATGAGAACCATGAATATTCGGCCCTTGTGTGTTATGGGCAAATTTTGTGTATTTTGTGTTTTGTGCAAAAAGGACTAAATTGCAAAAAGTGCAAAATGTTAGGGGCAAAATGGTAATTTTCCCATTTATGTATTGTTGGACTCAAATGAATGTTTTGATGAATAAAAAGGTTAAATTTGACTATGTTTAGATCAAGGAACGAAGAAAACGAATTTGGATCGGGGGAAGTCGAAGATAATCGAATAGTCGATCGTGTTTGCTGATATCCGAGGTAAGTCTATTAGCTATTTAATGTCATAAAATCAGTATATAAATAAGTATATGAGCTGTTTTTGGATGAATTATAATTAAAATATGATAGTTGAAATAATTGAAAGTATGAGTGAATTATATATATATTATGCAAATCTACATCTATATGTTCTCGTATTGAACTTAGGTATGCCATTTATACAAGTTTATAAGGGGTTCGACTATGCAACTATGCATGTATATGTTCTTGTGATAAATTTAAGTATGAAACTTATATATGAAAAAGGGAGATTCGATTAGGTATGTATGTTCTTGTAAAGGTTCTTGAACGGGGTTGAAGAGATGAAATTATTAGCTTGGATTATCTTAATGTGTTCGAAAGTACGATATTAATAATATGCTTCATTGTGTTAAGTTATATATATATACATATATATATTCGGATGTATAATTTAGATATTGAGTTGAATTTGATGACTGAACTTTTTATACCGATGTGGGTTAAGGATATAGTTTATAAATTATTGAGCTGAATTTTTATGTGAATTCTATATACCATTATGATATACAACTCCTATGAATTGAGATTCTTTTGTTAAAGCTCAGTATCATTCGGTTTATCGTTAGTGACATAATTCAGACTATAAGTCTAGCAGGCTTAATGCCGGTGACACATTTCAGACTATAAGTCTAGAGGCTTAATGCCGGTGACACATTTCGGACTATAAGTCTAGCAGGCTAAGAGCCGGTGTATTGAATCAGGTTTTAAAACCTAGCAGGCTAAATGCCGGTGAATCCGTTTAAAGCATGTGATAATATACAATTGATACCTCTATGATTTTGATTATATGAAATCGATGTATACATAAATGTTCAATCACATGATTTTAGTCATATTAACTTGATGAGCATATATATATACATATATTTGGTCTAAGCAATTGATAGATATGTATATATATATATGTTGCATTCGGCATAGGTGGATATATTTATGTGTATGCATTCGGCATAGGTGAAAATAAGTGTATGTATCTATGCATTCGGCATAGATGGGTATAGGTGCATATGTGCATTCGGCATTTATGGATGATAAGCATAAAAATTTGGCTTTTGATATATGTAGTTGAATAGTTGTATTTAAATGGATTCGATGAAGTGCGAACAATAAGTACTCTAGAAATCAGTATATGCTGTTAAGGATTATACTAGTAACTTGATTATATGCATATAATGTATATACATTTGTCCGTTTATGTGTATTAGATAAATATACATCCTTTTAGACTTAAACAAAATGACTCAATAAAGTAGTGTTTGATTAGTAATCATATTTGATGATTGTAATTTCAATAAATTTACTTAAAGAATTATATGATTCTTTTATATGTATTATAGATATGCTGTAGACTTACTAAACTATAAAAGCTTACTTTGTTTGCTTTCGTTCATTCGTTTTTATAGATTTTTTTTTGGAGACGCGTTACGAGCTCGGGGATCATCAGCACCGCCCATCACACTATCGACTTCTTTTGGTATTTTGTTAAATATTTGAACTCGATCTTATGGCATGTATAGGCTTGATAATGTTTTGGATAATTTTGAATCCTATTGTGTAAATAGCAATGCGAAAAGAGTTTAACTTCCATGCTTGAATTTGATTATATATGTTCATGAATTGGACTTGCATTTGGAATTAGATATTAAAGTTATGTTTATGTGAGCTTGGTTTCGTAATGCCTCGTAACCCTGATTCGGCGACGGAGACGGGTTAGGGGTGTTACATCTGAACATGAACTCAAAGATATTATGTAACGCTCGTGCAATCACTAGTACATCTAACTCACAAGAAGATAATAAAGATCTTGATAATTTCTCAAAGAAAGCTAGAAGAAAAACACTGCTTACCGACTCTGGACTTCCATCATAACAGAGATAATATATTTCCCGCATGTATAAAACAAAATCATAATCAGTAGAAACATAAGAATAGTCTCACATAAATTTTTACCATTAACTTCATTTCCAACATATTAAAATAGAATTCCAAGAAGATGAAGAAATGGCGATCATAAACCGACCAGACCAATAGGGCTTTCGTCTAACATCATAATTAACTAGCATTCTCAAAACATCAGAACTCCACCAGAGACTGAACAACCACACACATATCTCTAAGGATAAAAGAATATATAGAATACCCAGAAAAGATGATCATATTCGTTTCAACTGTAACTATCACACACAGACATCTTTACTACTCAATTATCATTTTTTTATACTAATTCTGTCATCATGAACCCCGAATCATTCCATTCATTAACGAAAACCAATTCGGGAAAAATTTCAGCAAACACATACTTCAGACATCGTATCTGAATAAGTCGACTAGCCGAGGTTAACTTTTTCTTTAACCATGACATTACGTAATCTGAATGATCTTTAGAATAATCTGATATCTTTTTTTTTTTCAAAACTATATTCACTTGTCAAACTATTTTCAACTCCGTCTGCATTATTAATTATTCTATTACTGTACTCATTAGTTTCACATTTGTGAGCTTATTCAACATTTTTTTTTGTAAATTTTCATTATAAAATACTACATTGGTAAGAGGGTGAGGTCGTAAAGCCTCTAACTGAGTTCTCATAAATACACACATATAACTTAGCGTTTATCATCAACATCATATCATCACAATTACATAATTCACTTCAAGCAAATTAATATACATGATTATGTTACACGAACTTTTCAATTATCCATTTCAAACTAGTGTACTTAAACATACATTCCATGAATTTTGAGTAAATTTACTCATAGCATTTACTTAACCAAACAAGTCAGACACATAATATCATATGAATGCCACACAAACATAGATAAGTTTATCACAATATAAACTTTCATTTCATTCACATTTCATCATTTCTCAACTTTTGATTATCTCATTTCGTACATTGTCACATACATATCATGAACTTCTATTCTTACATTTCTAAGTTCCTTCTCATCGTAAACACATTTCAAATATCTCAATATCACTAACTCATACTTCTCTTACCATATACATAATTTAAATTTAACATTTAATAATAAATAATTTGAATTATAGTAATACAATTGTACGTTGAGTATGTTTGTACTCAGTGGTATTACCATAATTCAAATTATAAATACTATAATAAATAATAGACATCAAACATGTAACAATATAAGTCATATGTGTTAATTATGCTTTAATTTCATATCTCGGCAATAGTCTTTCATCAAATGGCATCATATATCATCTATATTATCTTTAATCAATTCATGAACCTTTGGTTCAAACTTTCAATCTCATATCTCTATTTCAATTCACAATTCACATTTCTTTTTATAATTCCACTTTTTCACACTTTCAATAGTTTAATCGATCAAATTCATTCGATTTTCTCATTTCATTTACTCAACCCTATTAACATAACTTGGACTCAGACGGATACACGGATCTAACCAAACACACCAACAAGGCACATTGTGCCTAAAACGGTACATAGTACCTGATCAGAATACGACACATAAGTGCCTGAAACGACACACGAAGTGCCTGCTGCGACACACAAGGTGCCTGAAATACGACAGATAAAGTGCCTGATCAGTAAAGCCGACAAATCCCGTACACTTCCAGTTCCTATGGCATGCCAATTATATCCGACTAGTCCGACAAGTTAATAGGGAATTCAATTCTCATTTCAATTTCACTTAATATTCATATTTACCCCTATTAACAAGACTCGGACGTTGGCGAATACACGGATTCCATCCAAACACACCAAAATGTCCAACCAAAACACACCAGTATAATCCTCCAAAACACACCAGTATCATATAATCCTCCCAAACACACCAGAATAATATAATCCATCCAAAACACACCAGAATAGCACAAAGTGCCTCTTCGGATAAATCCGAAGGATATAAACATCAGCATATCCAAATCTCATCTCCAAATCCCTTCTCAAAATCCTATGGCATGCCAACTATATCCGACTCAGTCCGGTACAGTTAATAGGGTATTCAATTCACTTTCCAGTTTCCAATCAATACACATTTCAATTAATCACATATTCATATCAATTTCATCACATTCCCAATCAATAAAATTTTCAAATATAACATATAACCAAAATTCTATTTCCACATCAATCACATATATCCATACAAATTTAATTCAATATTGATACTTACCTAAAAATTTTACTTACTATACACATAAATTTAAATATAACATTTATTCATACATTTATGAGTTCTGACTCATCATAATCTACTTTTGCTCATATATTTGAGTATCGCTTTCAACATTATCGTAATTAGCTCGGTTGGGAAAGTATCTCTATCTTTAAGTAAAATAAATCTCATCAGAGCTGGAAGATATTAAATTATCTTATCACAAGTTATATAATGGCATGTATTTCTAGATTTCACATATGCTACGTTCGGTCCGAGAACTGACTAAACCTTAGCTCTGATACCAATAAATGTAACGCCCCTAACCCGAATCCGTCACCTGAATAGAGTTACGGAGCATTACCGGAGTTACCGATTCATTTATCAGATATTTTATTAATTCGATATCTTTTCTTTTCCACGTTCAAGTCTCGTATTCAAGTCATTCGGATCTTTATAAAGAAATTTGATAGTCGTTTTCATTTATTTCATGTCATAATACATTCAACTAATGCTCTAAACAAAATTATCATTTTACCCCTAAACTTTTAATTAATGACGATTTCATCCTTAGGTTAAAATAAAATAAAATTATTGCAATTTAATCCTTATTTCCAGCCGTTATTCTCACAAAAATTGATAACAACCTATGAATTCTATAAAATGTCAGAGTTTTCCATAATTTCAACACTTTTCAATTTAATCCCTAAAACATGTTTTTCCCCGATCTTGAGCTAAATTAATAATTTCATTCAATTTTGTAATTTAAATAATAAAATAATCCATTTCATGCAAATTGGTCATTTCTAACATTTTTTTACAAAATTGCCCATAAAATTTTACTTTTATTCAATTTAGTCCATGAGCCTAAAACATACAAATTAGCCATGCTAGCTGAATATTCATACATATTTTCCTCCTCCTCCTCTCCATTCCACATCCTTAATTTATATAACATGCAACAAGTAACATTATCAATAATTTCACTATTTACTTATGTATATTCAAAACTGTCCATTTGCATCATAGTCACTAAATTATTTATATCTTAAGCTACAGAACTCGAAATTAAGATCCACTAATTTTTATTGAAACTAGACTTACTTATCTTATTACCATAAAATTTTCAGAATTTTTGGTTTAGCCAATAAGTACATTTTATTCTTTAAAGTTGCCCATGTTCTTCTGTCTGACAGTTCCGACCCTTCTTCACTAAGAATTAATTATCTCATCGTACGGGATTCGGATGATGTTCCCGCTTATTTCTATTGAAAATAGACTCTTTAAGGATTCTAAACATATAAATTTAATCCCTTAATTATTTTTCTCCAATTTTTGATGATTTTCCAAAGTCAGAACAGGGAACCCAAAATCATTCTGACATGGTCCCACAAAACTTATTATATCTCATGATTTACAATTCCATTGCTTACACCATTTCTTCTATAAGAAACTAGACTCAATAAGCTTTAATTTCATATTTTATTCATCCTCTAATTAGATTTCTAAAATTTTTGGATATTTTTCAAAGTTAGACTATTGCTGCTGCCCAAAACTGTTTTAGTGCAAAATGTTGATTTTCATTTTGCCCCAAATTTCACAATTCATACAATTCAGTCCTTACTTAATTAACCCCTCAATTAAAATAATTTTCTCAATTAATACTTTTCCTAGACATTATAAGTTATTTCATAACTATTGAAATTTAGAATTTCCACATAAAACTCTAACTTCAAACTCTTTTACAGTTTAGGTCCCAAACATTCACTTTCTATTAAATTCTTTCAATAAAATCAGCATATAAACAATTTAAAGCTCTAATTCTATGTAAAATCATCATATACTTCCAGCACATATTCATAGAAACTTTCAATTTCTTTCATAGAATCAAGAACTAATGAATTCAACAAATGGACCTAGTTGTAAAAGTCACAAAAACACAAAAATTTCAAGAAATAATCAAGAATTGAACTTACTTGCAGTAAAAATATGAAAAACCAGTTTAAGAGAACTCTTCCATGGTATTTTTGCTGATGATAATGCAGAAAAATAAAGAGAAATCTAGATAATTCCACTTTAGTCCTAACTTTATTAAGTAAATTTTGCAATTTTCCAATTTTGCCCTTAATTCCATTTTCTTGGTGATTTCATGCTCTTGCCGTCCAGCCCAAATATACCTTGGGTCTATTTTCCTTTTAAACCCTCTTTCTTTTATCATTTAAGCTATTTAATCATTTCCCACAATTTTGCATTTGATATAATTTAGTCCTTTTTGTTCAATTAGCTATCAGTACTTTAAAATTTCTTGACGAAACTTTAATACTAACTTATTAACACTCCATAAATATTTATAAAAATATTTATGGATCGATTTAAAATTCCCGAGGTCTCGATACCTCGTTTTCAATTTTAATTATTTTAATATATATATTTTAGTACATTTCACTATTTCAAAAATTTTCCTAACTTCACATTTAACTTATACTCACTAAATTAATAATATTTCCTACTCATTTGTCGGATTTAGTGATCTCGAATCACTGTTCCGACACCACTGAAAATTAGGCTGTTACAGTAAACATAAAGAAAATAAAAGATATACTAATAGACTATTAAAAGTGGGAACATAGTAATAAATAAGAGAACAATGAGAGTTCTTAAGGTAACTCTTTGTAGGGTAAAGATAACTTATGTTATCAATATGTAATATGAAATATTATTGGCCACATATGTGGCATATGTGCAAATATTTTATTTTTGTTAATATTCTTTGAGGAATGATATGAAAATGTAGGAATGAATTCTATCATTATAGATGGAAAATATTTATCTTATTTGGTATTGAAACAAACAAATATTATTCCAATATTTGATGGTACAAAATTTGTTGAAAGCCCCAGAAGAGCTAATATATTACTATCTAAAAAGCACAAAATTTGTAATGGTTAATGCATTACTTTTAAAAGTTATTTGTAATGGATCTCATATTGAGATTGTGAATGAGGAAAATATTATATTTCATAAAAATAAATAAAGAGGATTCAATTATTAATTTATAATCTTTATGATATTCTTTTGTCATTATCCTTATTAAAGGGTTGAAAGCAAATTAAATATTTGAATGTGAAAGACCTACTAATGAGCAATAGAATATGATAATTCTATCTAAAGGTTATTATGGTTGGATGCATCTAAAGTTGCAAGTATTTTTTAAAAACTGTGAGTATAACTCTATAATATTTAGAATAAGTTCTCAATTAAAATTACGTGGTAAAATATTACTGATGAAAATTTGCAAGAAAGACGTCATTGGTTATATACCTGTTATACACATGAAAAATAAGATTCACTCTCAAAGTTTGCTATTAATAGATTTTTTGGCATTTGAAGATTTTGGCATATTCCCTGATATGAATATTGCATACAATTATTTGAAAATTATATTTATCGACTTGGTGGCATTATAGACTTCACATTGATTTAGACATTTCCAGTAGTAAATGCCACAATAGTACTTATATGTGGATACAAATTAAAAAGAATGATAATAAAATTTTTAATTGGTTACAATTTAGCACAATTGAAACACATGCTAGAAATTTACCAATACAAATGCGTTTACTATTTTGTGTGACCAGTTAGACTATCTTGGATCATATATGATGCGAAAATTAATTGAGAATTCATATGGACATCCATTAAAGAACCAGAAGATTTTTTAATTTAAAGAATTCTTATTTGTTGCTTGTTCTCAATAAAAATTGGTTATTAGAAACTCACTAGCTAAAGTTGAGATTTAATGTTTTGCATTTTTTAAATGAATATGGGCTTATTCATCCACCATGTGGATGGTTTTGATATTATATAATTTTGGTAGATGCATCTACAAAATAATCACATGTGTTATCAACTCGCAACCTATCATTTGCGAGATTACTTATTTAAATGATTAATTTCATATTATGCAATTAAAACAATTCATCTTGCTAATGTTGGTGAGTTTACATCCCAAGTTTTCAACGATTATTGCATGTCAATTGGGATAAAAGTTGAACATCCTGTAGCTCATGTTCACACACAATAGTTTAACTAAATTATTTATCAAATGTCTCCAACTAATAGCTAAATCATTATTTATGAGAATAAAACTTTCTATTTCAAAATGAGATTGTATTGATTTACATGTTGTACGCATCAAGCCAATAAATTATAAATACTCCCCTTTACAATTTATTTTTGGTCAAGAGCCAAATATTTCCCATCTTAAAATTTTTAGATGTGCGGTATATGTTCCAACAGCTCCACCACAACGCACAGGTCATAATAAGAGATTGATAATGTATATTTATATGAGTCTCCTTATAATATTTTTGAGCAATTAATTCGAGATTTAATTGTGATATAAGTTGTCAATTTTCCTAACATTAAAGGGAGAGAAACAATAACTTGTAATAAGTTAAGGGGAGAGTAATTGAACCATAAGTTCAATAAGGATAACTTATTACAAGTTAACTGTTAGATATATTTACAAACTTAATGAGAATAACCAAGTGTTATATAGATTGATCCGTTCCAAAGATGAAAAATTCTTCTAGATGGTCATATAGTGGAGGCGAGTGCTTCAAAAGAGACCCAAGATATAATTAATAAGTAAAACTTCAGAAGAGATTCAGATACCTGAAACTGAATTTTAAAATAATGAAAATAAGAGATCTCGATAAGTTATGTCAATTTGAGAAAATGTGGAATTGAATAATAAAATTGGTTGATAATGATTTTGCATGCAATATTATTATTGAAATAATGAAATAAAAGTAGAATTTTGAATAAATCTATTGAGAAATATAGATATAGAATAAATTGATCAAAATAGAAAGACGCAACTCAAGTTGTAACATCCCGAAATAGGGCCTAAACGGAATAGTGGTTGCGAAACCACAAATCCGAGGTAGAAAAATTTATTTTATTATTATTTTGAGGTTCATGGTATGATTGCATGATTGTGTGAAAATTTCGTGATGAAATTCTATGCATAAAGTGCTTAAGTTGAGGTTAGGGACTAAATCGAATAATTTGCAAAACTTACATTCTAGAAGTTTTTGGTATGAAATTACTTTGGAATATTAATTAGAAGGGTTTAAATAACAATTTGACCAATTTTAAGTTCATGGACAAAAATTAGGACATGGAAGGAATTTTTGAAAGTTTAGTAAAGAGGGGTAATTTGGTCATTTGGATATTAAATGAATTAAAAAGGGGAAAAATAACAAAAAAATGACAATTAGTTTCTGCCTATTTTTGCTCTCCTCCATAGCTGGGGTTTCTTCAACTTTCAAGCTTCATAGTAAGTGATTCCAAGCCCCGTTTTTAATGATCTTTATGTTTTTGGAGTCTCGGTAACTTGATTAAGCTTATTCTAGCAATAATTCAACCTAGGGTTCATATTTGGAAAAATACCCATGGCTGAAATTTGTGTATTTTGGTGTTTTATGATAGAATATGAGGTTTTAAATTATGTTAAACAACTTATGCTACTCGGTTTTAAGTGAAAACGAGTAAAAGGGCTTAAATTGGAAAAAAATACCAATAGTCATAAGTATATGTTAGAGTGTGATTTTGATATTGCCATAGAAGGGAAAAATTATCAGCATGTCATAAAACATAAGAAAATAGGATGAAGTTTAATTTACGAGCCTTGGGTAAAAAGTGTAAATATGTGAAAGTTTAGGGGTAAAAATATAATTTTGCAAAAGTTTGGGTCAAGGACTGTTTTAATAAATGTGAATATTAAATAAGTTAAATTTGCTATTATAGATCAAGAAGAACGAAATTCGGGAGTAGATCGGGGAAAAGAAAAAGTAAAGGACTAAATTGTAAAGTTTAGTCACATTTTGTATCAAGGTAAGTTACAGTAAATAAATGCAATATTCTTTTATTTTACATTATTATTTTCAACTTCCAGCATTTATATATTTATGTTATGAAAATATTTAAAGTCGAATTTAAGGTGAAGTGACAGAGGAAAAGTGTTAGAAAGCCCCGGTTGAACCCTAGGAATGTTAGGATATTAGGGTTGACAGGACAGAACAGAAATGAGCCATGTAAGTCCATATTAGAAATATGGCTTTGGAGACAGGATTGAGCCATGTAAGTCCATATTATATATGGCATTGGAGACAGGAATAATTCATGTAAGTCCATGTCAAAGACATGGCATTGGCAGGATATTGATAGACAGGAACGACCCTAGTGTCCTTAGTATTTCGAGTGGTTCAACGGGTCAGGATACGAGTTAAATTACAGTGAATTAACAGTAAAGGAAAAGTAGATTATACTTATGAAAAAGGAAAAGTCGGGTAAGAAAAAAGGTAAGGGAATAAAGAAGAAGATAGAAATTGAGAAGTAAAGAAATTTATGATGTTAGATGATATTATGCATAATTATCCATTATGTTGAATGTTATGATTTATTTGCTTGTAAGCTTACTAAGCCTAGTGCTTAATCTCTTTATTTTCTTCTTCTTATAGTACTTATCTAGTCACTCGGGGATCAAAGGAAACGTCGGAGGCTGATCACACTATCAAAGAAATAACTCGGTATAACTAAACGTTTTGTTTTGGGTATGGCATGTATAGAAACTTAGCTACTTTGGTATAATATGAACAATGAATGATGTGTAAATACTTGCTAGTGATTAGCTAATAAAATAGCCGATGATATACATGTTTATTAATATGTATGATTGAATGATGATTATCACATGAAAATTATGAAAAATGTGAAAGTAACCTAAAAACAGATTCAAGTAACAGAAATGACGTAACTTTGAAAAATCACTAAAAATTGTAGAAACATAGTTTGAAGATGAATAATATATGAAATTAAAGCTTATTATGTATATTTTCTTATGGAATAAGAAAAACAGGTAGAGGTATTATATTTTATGAGATATCTGAGTTTTAGTGAAACAGGGTCAGAGCGATTTCTAGATCCCCTGTTTCAACTTTTGAAATTCACCATAAATAGTAAAAAAGTAATTAGAAGGTGTAATTTATATGTTAAGAATCCTTGTTGAATCTAGTTTTGGGAGAAACAAATAGCTTAGTCATATGAATTTTGTACAGGAAGAAAAATGGTTCGTAGTAAGAAGAGGTCAGTGCAGTCAAGTTTTGAAACAGGGGAAACTTTAACTAATAAACTGTACTAATTGGCCAAGTCAAAAATTCTAGAAAAAAATTAGTAGATAGATATATGAGTCTAGTTTCAGTAAAAATTTACGGATCTTAATTTTGAGTTTTGAAACTCGAGAAATGAATTTTTAAGCAACCATGACGCAGAAAAACAGTTTATTCCAAAAATTAAAATAAGTGGTTTAGAGTTGTTTAAAAGGTAAGATAAGTTTAGTAACACCTCAAGCTTGACTCCGGTGACGGTTTCGGGCGTGGGGGTGTTACACAAGTACAATTAAATTCGTGGAGTTTTTGGACCAGTAGTCCAAATATCTAAAGGTATAAAGCCAGTAAGGGTGCAATTGAAGTATTTTTGCAAAAGCGGAATAAAAATATGATGTTTTTCGCTAAGTACTGGTATTGCTTATGAAACTATATAATATTCTTTTGTGGTGGATGCATCAATCTTTAGATATATTATTAAATTGACAATTCATAAAAGATTTAACTTGCGTCTAATGGTTGTTGTTGCAACCTTTATAAATCACTATATAGTAAAGTTTATATTAAAATCCTTGAAGGATTTAGAATGCTAGAAGCATATTGAAATTTTTGGGAAATTATTCATTTATATGAATTGAAATAATTTGAACATATGTGGTAAATTTGAGTAGTTGAAGGAGGATTATAAAATGATCCAAAATACATATTTGTGTTTTTATAAAGGAATTATGATTAAAGTTTGTTATGATTATTGTTGAATCTCCTGAAGAGATCAAAATATATTTCTTCAAATTTCCCTCACTCATGACTTTTAAAAGAATGGTGATATAAATGGTTAGCAATACATTCAAATAGTCTTTTAAAAAACTAGTACTCAAGATTGAATACGTAAAATATGAGAAAATATGTGATGTTTTCATAAGGGGAGTAAATACGCGTTGCACTCTTTTTTCCTTAATCGAGGTTTTGTCCCATTGGGTTTTTCTGGTAAGGTTTTTAATGAGACAGCATATTATGCATATTATAGATTGTGGACTATTTTTCCTTCATTAGGTTTTTATCCCACAGGGTTTTTCCTATTAAGGTTTTAACTAGTTACATTATCTATCAATGGACATCCAATGGGAGTGTTATGAATATCTTATTAAGTGAATGTCCATTATGATCAAGATAAAGTTTTGATGTATTTTAAATTCTAATAGTTATTAGAATTAGATCTCTACTTCTTTTATATTTCTTATGCCTATAAATAGAGACTCTGATGAAGCATTGTAATCACCTTTTTTGATCAATAAGTATATTCTCTGTTTTATAAAAAAAAAGTATATTCTCTATTGCTTTCCTATTTTCTTTGTTCTTTATTCTCTTCATCTCTCTTTATTTTATAACAGAAACAAAGTTTTAAATAATTTATTTCAGCACCAAATAAAGTTTTAAATAATATAAAAGCATAAATTTGACCTACGAAAAAAAACAAAAAAATAGTTCACTTATTTTTGTTTGTTTGGATAATTTTATAAAATTATTTAGGATAAACCATATCCCAAGTCAACTTGAAGGGCTAAACCAGAGCTAAACATAAGTACCAATGTAGTTTGAAAAATTAGATGTTAAAGTAAGAAAATGATATAATTTAAAGGATAAATCATTAATAAATTCAAAGCTAGTAATAAATTCATATATTTAATAGATTTAAATTCTAAATTTTCTTTTGAACCTTAATTATTTTATTATAAATTCAGATAGTTTTTATTTCAAATGATAAAATCTATGCTATTTTTTTACAATTCTTATTTTGTGATCATCTTCTTTACAAAGAGAAAAAAGAAGAAGAAGAAGAAGCATAGCTCCAATTTTCGTTAAAACATATCTAATGATAATGTGGGATTTAAAATTATATTTAATTAAAGTGATTAAAATGAATAAATTTAGGAAATGTAGTAATTATTTAATTAATATGTATGAATGTACTCATCTAATTTACATTAATATAGTAGATTAAGAGTTGCATTAAGATGCATGTATAGAAAATTAATAATCACTTGTAACAATTATACAAAAAGTTATAAGTGATGAAGTTATTGTAAAAGAAAAAAGATGAGAAAAATAAAAATAAATTTTCTTTTCATAGTCTTTTTCTCTCCAAGAATTCCCTCCAACTAGTATGAATATGGGATTATGTAGATAGCCATTTAAGTTGACAAACAGGAGACCAAATATATTATTATTTGATATGCAGAAAGGGATTGGGCTGTCTAAGTTTGATGATCACCGTAACCCATGTGAAACAAGAACTGAAATCTATGATTTTTCTTTTCCCACTAAGCTAGTTTGTTGTGTACTTCAATATAAACATAATCATGGGTTAAGTATGAATGTCTGTCTCAAAAATAAAAAAATTTGAATAAAAATATAAATCTATTTAGAAAATGAGCCAAGCTTTGAGTAATTTTTTGGGTTTAGGCTCAATCCGAATTTGTAAAAAAAAAAAATTGTTGTTGTTTTTTTTTACTGTTTTGCTACTATTTATTTTCATTTCACTATTATATTATTATTATTTTTAGTATTATTGTTTAAATATTATATAACTATTATTTTATTATTTTTTACTACTATTTTAAAATATTTGCTTGTTAAGTTGTACCTATTTTAATATTATTCAAGTATAAAGACTTTTTTAAATTTATTTTTAATTTGTTAGCAAATATTTATTTTAATATTTTTAGTGTATTTAGTGCATTATATTTTTTAAATTTATTTTTATATAAAAATTTAAAATTTAATACAAATGGGTTGGGCTGATACAAAATTTTACTATTTTATAGGCACGAAATTTTACACAGCCCGGCCAAGATCACCTCTACTTCAATATTAGGGAAGGTCATCTATTCGTAGCAAACAATAAATATTAGGAAAAAGAAATTTCCGTACTTGCAATCTTTTTATTTAGTCTCTAAACTGGTTTGCGGGATGATAAATATAAAGTTGATCTTCTTATCGGGCTTCCATCTCTGTAATTGAGAGATTATTTGGTGAAAAAATCTGCAACTCGCATTCCACTATCTCTGGCTCATCCCTGCTCCTGGAAAAGTAATATGCTGGCGGTTTGGCCCTAGGTAGTTGATTGCCTTCACTGTACATCATGGATAAGGCATCTAGAATGGTTGGTCTATCAACTGGGTTGTCTTGTCCGCATAGGAGACTTACATGTATGCATCTCATCACTTCATCCTTTGGATACGACTCGCCTAATGACGGATCAATTAGCTCCAAAGCTCTGCCCTCATTCCACGCCTCCCATGCCTGAAATAATCCCAGATTTCTTATAAATACCTTACAGTGCTTACATGACATGACTTCTCTTATATCAGCAAATGCGGTTAACTTGCTTGTTATGAGCTAAAAATGATCAAGGTTATTTCTAAAATTTTAAAGATAATTAATGAGCTTATTTAATATTTCAGTCTAAACACTTAATCTCATGAAAAAAAGGGGAAAAAAATTCGTATGATTTTGCTGCACTTACATATGCTACAAGGCTGAGAGGTCCACTGAGACTATGGAAACTATTATTCTTCCTGCCAGTTATTATCTCCAGCAATAAAACCCCGAAACTGAACATATCTGATCTCGTAGAGTAAATGCCATCCATTGCATACTCTGGAGACATATATCCACTGCATTAAAAATATAAATAAATAAATAAATAAGAAAAGGGTTTGAAGCTTAGATCCTTCATTTATCTTTAAATATTTGCGTCCAACACATATTTAGATAGGGATATGAAGTATAATCCTTAAAGGTTGAAAACTGACTTATCCTCATTAATTTGACCGGCCTTTGGCATGTTTGCTATGATTAGTATGTATGTACTTACTACGTTCCAACTATCCTCTCAGTGTTTGCTTCAGAGTCGTGACGACCAAAAATTTTAGCCAAGCCAAAATCTGATATTTTGGGATTCATGTCATCATCAAGTAAAATGTTGCTAGCCTTGAGGTCTCTGTGGATAACTTTCAATCTTGAATATTTATGAAGGTAAAGAAGCCCTTGACCAACACCCTCAATGATGTTATATCGTTTTTTCCAATCCAAAACGTTCTTTCTTTCAGCATCTAATTAAGATAGATTGTTAATTTGCAGATTATATAGTAATTAAAATAGATGAATGCATTCAACAAAGAAAAGAAGCAAAACTCACTGGATGATGATTAAAAAAAAAAAAGAAGTTTTTGAGTGTTTATTATTCTAACCAAAGAGGAAGAAATCCAAGCTTTTATTGGGCATGTACTCATAGATTAGCATCTTTTCTTCTTTCTCAAGGCAGCAACCTTCAAGCCTAACAAGATTTGTATGCTGCAGTTTAGCAATCAAAAGGGCTTCATTTTTTAACTCTTTCAGTCCTT
Source organism: Gossypium hirsutum (assembly GCF_007990345.1). Lineage (NCBI taxonomy): Eukaryota > Viridiplantae > Streptophyta > Magnoliopsida > Malvales > Malvaceae > Gossypium > Gossypium hirsutum. Next base: position 12,492,540 of record NC_053428.1, on the reverse strand, counting down.
GCCCAGAGCTGCTTGAAAGCCTTTTTACTGCTATTTGTTGACCACTGTGTAACTTCCCCTTAACCAGAAGAATCAAGTTAATAGCTAATTACATTGGTCATTCATGTATTTGTATGGTATCGGTGTTATTTACTTTTCATGTTAGTAGCTATCTGAATTTTGATATGTTCAAGTACTTATGTCGTGTTTGTATTTTTGTGTGTCCTATTGTGTGATTGGGTTGTGTCCAAAAGTGACAGTTCTATAACTAACTAGTAATTCTCAGCATCTAACAAGCTCAAGGAATTTGTTGAACATACCTTATAAACGGGTCCAAATCCACCTTCTCCAAGTTTATTTGTGGCTGCAAAGTTGTTCGTGGCATGTGCAATTGTTTCAAGGCTGAAAAATTGCAACGCCCGGTTTGTCTTGCCCTCTTTATTTCTGCCATTGGCTCCTAGCTCATTTAATAACATCTCTACTTCTGTTTCATCCACTGTGTGCATATTGCTTTAATAAGATCAATACTGAGAAATAATGGATGAGTAATTGAAATTAGCCTTGAAAACTTTACCTTTCGATCTTATAAGTTCTTTTACTATGAGAAGAAACATTGTTAAGGGAAAGCCCAAGGCTAGAACCAGTGAAACCACCAAGAATATTGAGTTGTCCAATTCTACATTAACAAGAAAGTAAAATCCTCATGTTCCATAATCTACAACCATTTTAAAGTACTTAAATGCTTGGTTTCTTTCTAAAATTCTAACTTCCAGCAGTTCTCAAGACCAGGAGATGAAAATTCGATGTTCTACTTGAAATAACATTTGTTTACTAGTCAGGAAAATATTTTCGATTGTATGATATCCACCGCAGTTATGGTTGCCATAAATATTATGGTGTTGTGATAAATATTGCAAAAGAAAAAAAAATAGAAAATTTTAAAATTTGAACAAAGATGATCATTTGAATCCTAAATTGTGAAAGGACCCTGCATGTGTAAGCAAAGATTATATTGATCGTTGAATGGGAGAAAATTTATAATTATCTGAGCATGAACTTACCACTCGAATTGTCCGCAAGCATGAAGTAGAGCTGTGTCGTTTCTTTATAAAAAATGGGGTGTCTTTTGGTACTCAGTCCTCTGCTCCAGACGTCGCAACTGGCGGTTCGGTCATCATAAGCAAATGCGACACAAGAACAATCGCTAGAGCAATTGGCATTGCAATCATAAAGGCTCAGATTGGAATATTCTCCAAACTTGAATTTGCCTTTAAAGGAAGCTTTGCTATGCTTATACTGTTGGACAAAATGCGTACTGCACTTGTGCGCTGTTGGCTGGATGCAACCGGTAGCAAGGTTATTGGATCTGTATAAACCGCAGCTCCAAAAAGGTGCTGCCTTTGACCTCTCCAGGATTTCACCTGAAGATGTAATGGAATATCCTGACATGGAGTGGTTTTTATTCGTGGAAAAGGAGAAGTACCTCTCTTCCTCATTTTCAGTGTAGCTGAAGTGGTGGTCAGATTCATTTGACAATTCTGGGGCTAAATCGAAATGTTTGTCGCGGTTCCGCCAAAGCCCGCTAGTCCAATAGGGCTTCCCTTTCCACGAGATTATCCATTGGCTTGCACCGCTGCGGTCTACACCAAGGGTAAAAGACCCAGTGGCAGGAACGGCATCGCTAATCCATGAACTTAGTGACCAGTTGTGCCCAGTTTTCAAGTTAATTCCGAGTTTCATGCCGGGAAGAAGCGTGTCTGTGGGATAATCAAAGCTCTGCCACAATATCCGCTTGGTAGAACCATCTGAACTCAGCTCCCTGAGTATAAAATTACCAGAATCGAGTAGCGTAGCGCTTACGTTACCAGCTGTTCGAGCAGGAGAAGATAATACAAAGGGACTGCCTCCACCATGCGACACTTTCAAACTGCCAACTTCATCTATGGTTAGGATTCCGGATTTATCAAATAACGGGTTGTCTCTATTGGCAACCCACACCGCCTTTCTATCTGCAGGCTGAGGCTGGTTGTACCACATCCCTAAGTAGCGATTGTTGGAGGAGCCGGGACTAAAGAAACCTAACCTGAATGTCCCGCCAGCAGAGATCAGATACCCCGACTCTGCATCCTTCAGCTCTTGACCTGCTGCTAATGTGTCTGTCTCTACACCTGATGAGCTAACACATATAATGCAAGTGAAGGAGCTAATAAGGAAAATCAGTTGTCTTCGTTTATTACCCATTAATCGGTTAAGCTTGGGGATTAAATCGATTACCTTGTAGTGACTATCTAGGCTTAGATATTCTGTTCCAGTTACAGTTCTGTTTTAAGTTTCAATCTTGAGGTCACTACGGTATTCATTTCTTTGACAGCGTTGGGTACGCGTCTTTAGGATTCAACATTTTCGTTCTGATGAAATTTCAGAAATCAACACTGTAACAAGTAAACGAAGGTTCCTTTGCACTTTTGAGTATCGCGTGGATCGGAAACTGTGAGGAAAATGAAATATCATTCCTTCCATAGGAAATAGCAAAGAAACAAATGTATAAGGGTCAATCTAGTATTTAGGGCCTGAACTTAACAATTATTTCAATTTGAGGGCTTGAAGATTTTTCAAATTAGTCTTTTAATTTGACAATAATTTTTACTTTAGGACCTAAACATTTTTTATCCAAACTAATCACTCACCATTAATTTAGCTAACAACAATATGATTGTGTACTCGTTTTAGTAACTTGTTTTAGTTAAAAATTTTATTTTAGTTATTCATTTTATTTATTTTTCTCTTTTAGCATTTATTTTATGTTTTATAGAAAAATCTAGAATTTTATTTTAAAAGATATGGGTTTTATCTAAAAAAACAAGTTTTTGTATTATTTTTTGGTCTAATGTGATACATATATCTGACAAATGTTATATTGAAGATAATAATATTAATTTTTTAGTGTTTAATACAGGTTTTGGAATTGATTTAATGAAAATTTATAATTAGCTAATAGTATTAGCAATGAACTTTCATCAAATCAACGCTAAAATTGAAATTAAATCACATTCGTAAGGTTGTATTTGACAAATTAAACACAAAATTAAATAAGTTCAAATTTAACACTAATTTTTTTTAAAAATTCATAAAAAAAATCAAAATATAATATTAACAATTAACTTTCATCAAACCTTATAACTCGAATTAAATATTAAAAAGTTAATATAATTATGTCTAGATATATAACTTTTATTAAATATAAATACCATATACGATAAAAAAATGACACAAATACATTTTAAAAAAGAAATATGTAGCAAATTATATTTTAAGTTATAAATTAAATTTAAAAAATGTTAACCAATCCGTATACAGTTACATGTAGCAGTTCCTTTTTAAATTCTAAGTGCCATTTGACAAGCGACAATTCTTATAACCTCGAGATGGAAGAAACTGTCTTATCGGTAAAAACTGATTTGAAATTAAAGATTTATGAACTCTTTAAAGCTTTCACTGCAAAAACCATGGGCTCCACTCAGTCATGCAGTTTTGTCAGCTTAACAAGGAATTTTTATTTTATGACCCATTTGATGGAATCTCATCCGGTTTGAAAGTCTAGTTAGATTTTAAAACTTCTTCAATAATTAAATTTTTTTAACTGTAACTTTCTTCTTTCCGATTAATTTATTTTTATAATGGAATTAACGTTGAAAATAAGTATTGATAATCCTTAGTAGTAATCACTTTTTTTAAACACACAATTTGTCTCATTTTTTTAAAATTCTTTTATCATAATTGAATAAAACTAAATAGATATGCAATGGAATTAAGTTAAGTCGATGATAATTTATTTGATTAAGATGATTTATTTAATGAAAAGATTAAACTTCATCCATACTTGAATGTTTATCAACTCATTAGTCGGTAACACTCCCACTACTTATTGGACCGAGAAACACGAAATCAAGATAAATCTATCAAAAAAAAAATCAACATTCTCCGAGAATTAAAACCATGTGTTTGCCCCTTGTTTAAAGGGGTCTGATAAACCCCCTGAATCAGGAAGTAAATACAAGCAAGCCGACGAGAAGGTGAATTTAAATCAATTTTTTTATGTTTACGAAATCGAAAAAGTTCACTGGCAACAGAACATACGCATAAAACATCGAGGCCCCTGTCATTTGGGCTTTCTACTATTAATCCAGGAGCTTGGATTGGCTCCTCAGTCGTAGCATTACTATAAGCCATTTTAACAGTTTGGCAGCGGATTTGACCCTGAGAGAAGGGTAGGTAAGAACATCAGCTGAAGATTGGCAGCTACGATTTCATCAGTTGTTTATCAACCACCCACATTTCTCATTTCTCTTCGATCCACTACACTTACCCATTGTCTATTTTCAATTCAACCTTCAATCTCTTCTTCACTTTACCACAATCGTTGGACAAAATTTCCACCGCTTTTTTGACACTGTAAAATCATGGTAATGGCGTAATGCACTCTTCTTTTCTTTGTTTTTATTTGTTTCGTTTTCAATTTTTGTACCGAATTTGAGTGAGAGTTTTCTTAAAACTGCTCTAACAAATGTGTATATATATATATTATCATCTGCCATTGAATCAAGCTTCCCAGCGGATAATCTTAGTGATATATATTTTTGTTGCAGTCTGTGATGACATTGATGGTACGGTCGGCAGCAATGCTAGTAACAACGCTAGTGAGTGAACCAACGGCCTCGTTCACAACGTTGCTTTATTACAGCGATCTTCTACCGCGAAACCTCAACTTAGAAAGACTGGTTCGACGGGACTTGCTGGACCCAGAAAACTACTTGTTTCATTTTCTCATCAACCTCTTGAGATGTTTTTGGTAGTAAATTACCAATAACTTATTTTTCTTATCAATATTGCCTTTCATTTCTGATAATACATGGTTTACCTGTTTTATATCTAGGACCAGTGGGACGAGTAATAGTAACACTAACAGTCTATTCTGTTCTTTTGAAGTAATAGTAAGAGTCTTTAAACGTCTCATTTTTGTTTTGTATTTTCTTTCCCAGACCTGCTGAGATTGGATCATTTTGGTGGGAAGAGAGGGATAGCATCCATTGATGGATCCCAGAGTTTGATGTAGCATACTCTAAACTGCATGTTATGCATTTGGAGACAAGTCCTAGGTTAACGAGTAGACTTAGAACTGGGAACTAGTATTGTAGGAAACATGACTATGCTAATTAATGAAATTCCATTACCAGATTTTTATTTTTCATTTTTTTATGGTTCCTTGTTTCGTAAAGACTAATGAATGAAACAGCTGGTGGAGATCGATCGGAAGTGAACTGCGCATGGTGGGGGGCAAAGAAAATGACCCTCCACATGTCGGATGCCAGAGAATTATTTAATTTGGGATGTCACCGGTTAATATCAAATACTATACAAAATTACATATGAAAATTTTATATAACATAAGTTATTTTATAATATAAAAAATTATAATAAAATGCATAAATTATTTTTTGAAAATTACATGCGGTCTGATAGAATATATAATATGAGAAACTGATAACTTCAAGTACCGACAAAATACCAAATCAAAGTCAATGCTCCAATAAGATTTACATACAAAATCAAGATGAGAAGACAATGAATCATACATGATAACAAATTTAGGATATTCCCCAGTAGTCAATTCACGACTATATTGCTAGTTTTCCGACAATCTTCCCAGTCTTTTGCGTACAAAACTTTCACTCTCCTTGGACGATGAGTGAGTTCATTTGTGCTAGAAATAATACGGTTGCCCGCATCATCCAACAACATACTGGTGCTGTAATGACCAAGTTAAGGTGGAACCAAGAAACCATACTCGTGTCTCCTTCTAATTTATAAAATATTTTAAGCAATTTATTATAATGTGCAACACCTAAATTTTCAGTTTGTATTTAAATAGTCTATTTCTCAAATAAAAAGACTAACACTTCAAATTTGAGCCAGACTCTTTAAAATATTTTAAAATAATCAAATAAGGATTAATTCATTTCAGATATACTTAAACAAAGATAAAATATTTTAAAATAATCAAATAAAGATAAAATCTAGTAAAAACTTTTTAAATATCTTATAATAAGTTTTAAATTATGTTATTATTTTTTATTTTTTAAATAATTATAAAAATTTGACTCTTGCCAATTTTAGAAAAATTGAAAACAACTTGTATTCAGCACCTAACACAAATTAAAATAAAAAAACGTTTTCTGGTGTAGGCCGAAACCCTCTGAAACTCGTACAGTTGAGCCACCGCTCACCCCACATGGATCAAAACATCCTTTTTAAACACTAACTAATAATAAATGGGTTATAGGCCCAACTAATCTGAAAGCTACGGGACCATACGCAAGGCTTCTCAGGGCTTAATTTGGTTACGAACTGACACTTTGATGATGTAGGTGTGGGGAATGCGGTGCCTCCAATCGGGCACAATAAAATAGGCTCGACTCATAATCAACAAAATAGAACCATTTAATGAACTCACTGGCAGTTTTCTTTACGTCAGAATGTAAATATCATATTTAATTCATGGGTAGATAAAATTGCCTTGCTAGAATTGTAAAGCCAAAATCATCTCCAATATATGCAGGCCGACGGATTTAATTGTTCATCCATCCATTCTTCAGAAATTTAAAAAAAAAAAAGTTCATCCATTCATCATTTTCTTTCTTTCTCGTCAAATTTATAGCAGTCACCACCATCATAATATATATATCTTAGTGAAGACCATATCGATCAATATTGCACCGATTTTACTGTAAAACAAAACGATATTTATATTGCACCATCTTATGTTTTTAGAATTATATTAATGTGTATTGGTTATATCAAAAAATAATAATATGATTGATATAATTTTTTTTAATTTCACCTATTTTATTTTTTAAAGTAGATTTTAATAGTTTTTCTATGATAAGTCATTTTATATATGATCAATAATACCAAAACCATATATTACACAACACACTAGTATAAAATGCATGGGTATAGCGGCGAGTGCAATTTGGTAGCCACCGTATTTGGTAGTGTAAGAACCGCGTTTAGTATCTACAAAAGATGTTGGTTTTGCGGCGCAAGTCATCTATGATAAATCACATGGAATGCTTTCCTGTTTTGCCGGAACAAGTTTTCCTTATATTATTGTTATTATACTAATTTAATTTTAATGTTTATTATATATAATATAATTAATTTAGTTCATGTTAAGGAATTGATGTCACGAATTAACTTGTGATTATTCACTTAATAAAATTATTTAAAAATTTAATTTTAATAAAATAATTAATATAATATAATGGTATTTTTGTTTTTTACTGTTTTATATAAAATATTTAACTAAAACAATTAAAAACTAAATAATTAGGCTTTAAACTTTAGAGTACTAAAGAACTAAAACTTTATTTCGGTTCAAATTAAATTATTATATTTTATAATTATTGTTTAATATAATATAATATCAATTTATATGAAACTACACCTGCTGAATTAATTTAAGATTTTTTTTTGTTATTAAAAGAAACACGGCTATCCGGAACTGGGAATAATATTTGTTTAAGGCCCAGTGTGGCAAGTCGAAGACTTGGTGATACGTATTTGCAATGTTCATGTGAGTTGGATACTTGGATGGGGTGGCGCAATATTTTTCACCCGATTTGGTGGCAACGTAGCATGTGAGCTGCTAGCTAATTAGGCCCAAAGGAAAACTTCATTTTGACGCCATCCCCTACAGTTTTTATGACGATTTTTTTTTAGTCCACTAAAGCAAACACAACCATTTCACCATAGATCATGCTTTTCTCCCTGCTTCCATACCCAACTTATTATTGCCAGCTATCTCTATATCGATACATGGCTATAAACCATTCATTTCATTTTCATGCATTAACTAATTATTTCTAAAGTGATACACCATTTTCAGATTATATACCTCAGGACGCCATTGCCCATTTACCTTCACCCAACTTCAAGACAACAAAACAATGGGTCTGCGCTATTTATGTATATAAATGTCCAATGATTATAATATTATCAATCATTGATTGACAACTTAATTTTTTATTATTTATTAAAAAGTCATTTTAACATTTTTTATTTTGTTCTTTAATAAGATGATAATTTATAATTACTGGATGGTGCACAGATTTTATGCGCTATCAATACATTAAATATACCCATAATTATATTTCACGTATGTTTATTTTAAATCTCACGTCCAAATAAAAAAGCATTTATGTAACACTAGTTAATTAATTTGATTCAGTTTGTAAGGTAATCAGCGTTTACTTAATTAACTCTAAATTTAAATTTTTTAACCATTTACCTTATTTTATCTAAATTAAAACAGTATTTTTAAAATTTTTGGATGCTAATTAATTTGAGGAGTCGAAGCATTTATTTATGTCTATACATTATAAAACCATTTTTTTAGATGACATTTTTAAAAGAATAAATTAAAGGTGGTGGAGAATAAAGTATAAAAGTATAGGTACAGAGGCTATATATCATGTGATTAGTGGGGTCCAAAAGCAATACCTAATCAAATTTTGAGTCAGGATCAGTAAATAGCAAATTGTCTCTCTCAACCACTTATCACGAACGAAAATCAGGTTAGTGATGTTCAAATGGGTTCGACGTTCTTTAACAAAGATATCAATTTTTGATTTTGTGAACAGAAAAAAAAATCCTTTGTTATTACATATAAAAATAATATATAAAATCATTACAACGTGTCTAATTTTTAATTTGTCCAGTTATTCATGAAATTTTGATGCATAATTTTTTTTATATGAAGATTCATCAGGTTCTCAATAAAAATTTTAAGATTTGAATCTAACTTAATTCAAAATCCTCTTATATCCATAAAAAAAATACATTTTATTTAACATGCATTTAAAAATATTAATATAATATAAATTATAAAATAGAAAAAAAGAGATAATATCATTTATATATCATAGAATTGTATTGCTTTTGTTTTTTTAAAAGGTAACCCATATGGAAAACTTGCGTTCCTTTTTGTGAAATTAATGTTGACAATGTATGTCACCATCTTCTCTTTCATAATCATAATAATGTTAATTTTTCATAAGAAAAATATATTTAAAAATTTAGTTTCCTATAAGAAAATAAATAATGGAAGTTGATGTTTTGTAATCATAAATAATATGTTCACAGATATTTCCCCCCAAAGAAATTGGCTACTAAGTTAACTAAAACTGCTTACTTACTAAAGAAGATTATGGGGCACACTTTTTGATATTGGGGGAAATGAATCAACTCAAAGTATTAAAGTGAAACTACTTTTCAAAAACTCAAAGTGGATCATTGAACTTGCCTAACAATGCAACATATTTTTTTATATTAAAATTGTATTTAAAATTATATTTTATACAATTATTAATTATCAATAATTCGTATTAAATAAAATTAAGCATATTTCTATATTAATATTTTTTTAATACTTAAGTGGTAAAAATCTTTCCGAAAAGTTGAAGCATTTTGTTTTGGCTTTTAGTTTTCAATCGACCAATTGGCACATATAACAATTTTTTTAATGAAATGAAAAAAAAAAGGAGAATATTTTAATACTTGGCAAGCAAGTAAGGACATTGGCATATATTTCCATCCAGGTAACAGCTGTGCTCCAAAATCCAAAGACATGGAAACCCCGTTTTTCTACCGAGTTAAGCTTTGGAGTTGGACTTGTTTTATTTGGCTATATCCAATAGAATATCGACACGCGACTGTAAAAGCAAAGTTATTGACAATTATTCATTCTAAAAGAATTTGGGGGTGAGTAGGTTATTATTTTAGTTGTTAGTGTGATTCATCCATTTTTATTCTTTAAATCGTGAGGAAAATCTTACATGATAATGCTAAGCAGTGTTAAGGTGATATATATATATATAAAAAAGCTAGTAATGTAGATATATTATATTCAGGGGCAAAGCTAAAAATTTTTTTTAAGAGGGTCGGATAAAATTTTAATTTTTTATTGTTTATATTTTTATAATTTATAAAGAATTAAATTAAATTTTTATAATTTTAGGGGGGTCAAAGTGCAATTTTATTTTTACTAATTTAAAATTTTTAAAAAATTTCAAGAGACTAAAATAAAAATTTTCATTTTAGGGGGGGCCAGGGCCTATGCCAGCCCCCTAGCTACGCCCCTGATTATATTGTAAGTTTTTCATCTCTTAAATATAATAAAAATTACAATCATAGATCCCAAGCTTAAAAAATAAATTTGCTTGAGATCCACATATGTTATTTATGCATAATTTATGACTCTAATTGAATGTTTAACAACTTAATGTTTAAACTTTAAATAATCCCATTACAACTTATAGATAATTAATGAAAATAAATATTAAATTTAAATGGTTTTTAAGTTTTTAAAATTAAATCTCTCCGAACTTTTTCAACAAATGAATAAAACAAACATTACCTCAATTCATTGATCTTCGTAATCTCCAGTCAACTAGCCATAACAGTTTTTAGTACAATAATTTTTTTTAACAATTTTACATATAATAAAAATAAAAATATGATAACAAAAACAATACATAGATATAATAAATTCTATATAAATAAATTATTAATATAAATTATATGATACTTTAAAAATAATTATAATATATAATTTTTTTATAAATAGAATACAAATACAAGTGATCGAATCAATATTTTGAATGATAAGTACATCGGATACAATATATCACATTAACGCAAGTTGACCATACTTGAAACTACTTTTGATATAAGAGTTTCCACCATGCTCTAAGATGTTGGCTATTATACCTATTTTTGTGTAACAAAAGATCTGCACTACGCTAAATTGGTTTTAATTAATCATTTTATTTCAATTTATTATCATGGAGTAAAATTTAATTATCGGAACCATAATATAAAAACAAATTACTAATATTTAAAATAGCAAAAAAATTAAGGGAATAATCATATTTTAAAAATATATAATTTTCAGGCATCAATAAAAAAACATAAAAATATTGATATATATCCAAATATGTATGATATATTATTTTAACTTAATTTAATTACTTAAAAATAATTAAATTTTTAATAAAATAAACTAACATGAATTCTTCTTTTATAATGTTTTAATCATTTTTAGTTTTTTCATTTAATTTAATTTAATTCTTTTGCAACCAATTTTTTTTTAATTCTTTTAGTTTTTAAGTAGTCCATTTTTTTTCATTTTTAAATGTTTAATAAAACACCAAAGTTTGATTATAAATTTTTAATTTTCAGTTTTCACTTAAGGTATTCTTAGTTGTTGATTTCAATTTTTTTTTTCAATTTTATGCTTATGATTCTTTATCAGTTATTTTTAATTATTGATTACAAAATTTTCAAAATTCAATAGCTTTAAACATTCTTTAAACATAACCTTCTTCATTTTCTGCTTGAAAAGTTGAAAAACCTCTCAAATTCCTTTCGTTTTAGCTACTTTTGCTTTGCTATAAACAGACCCATTTTAGCTTCACCTGTCTCCTCATTATCTTCCGGCTCTTTGTTTTTCATTAACCGAGTAACTTTCTCGGAAACTTTTATATAAAATCTTTGCCTTTTGCATTAAAAAAGAGAAACTTCTTTTCTTTGCTTCTCTGGGTTTTTTACATACAGATTCCTACCTTCCTGGTGAAACTTGAAGAGCAAACTTCCAGTTCTATTTTATCATAAACTCGGCCTCAAATCTTTCTCTTCTTTCAAAAAGCCATTTTCATTTTCAAAAAAGAAAAAAAGAGCCGTCTGCTTTTCAAGTTTGAGTCTCAAGATGTTTGACTTGTTGTTGAAGCCGAAGTTCTATACAAAATGGTTAGACATACAAAGACCTTTTTTTTTCTTTTTTTTTTTGCATGAAATTTTGATGCTTTGTTTTGTTTTTTAAAATTCCATTGTATTTATCGTTTGATTGGATTTTTCATGTTTTGTTCGGTTAGCAAATCGGCTATAAAGATGATTAAGTTGCGACTGGAGACTATAAAGAAGAAGAGAAATGCGGTGGAAAAGTATCTGAAGAATGATGTTGCTGACCTTCTCAAGAACGGTCTTGATGAAAATGCTTACGGCAGGGTAATTACTTCCACTGTAATTCGTCCTTTTCCTCTTTTTTTGCTCAATGATTTACGCATTAACTTTTTTGTAGCAGAGCCTAAAACTTGAGTTTCATAATTACCATACATGATGTTTGTCGCCTATATTGCTAATTAGACATTGTTTCCTTAATGCACTTCTTCTTCACTCTGAAAAAATAAACTATTTAATGCTAATTTTTTTTATTGTCTTTACTTTTTAATTCGATGAATCTTATAGCTCTGATTTTCAAGAACCCCAGAAAATTTGTTTGCTTGTTTAATTTTTGTTGGTACTTTGTGATGAATTTTTAATATTAGTTTTTTTTTTTGGGGGGGGTGGTTCTTTAAGCATCTATTTGCTGTAATACTTCCGTTGTCTGCTTATCCTTGGATTCATGGCAGCCTAACAAGTTTTCGACTTAATTAACTTTGAGTGCCTTGTTCCTTGCTTCATTATCCGTGAATATTGGAAACATTTAGGCTTAAGGGAACATTTCCACAGAATTTTACACCAAAAGAATAAAAGTTGAAATATTGGAGTATGTTACGGGACCAGATGTTATGCTTCGTGTGCTATGTTATATTGTCTTCAATTGTCACCCTACTTCATTTGGCAGAATATATTAGTGTCTAGTTGTGAGTTTTGATTAATGAACTGTAATATATGATTGTTGGCGTGTCGATTGAGCATCAGCAGCTGTTCGGGATGTTTTTGTTTATCAGCATGATACTTCGATGACAAGGCAGCATCTTGATTTCATGACCTGAGCTACTGCTAGGTTTTTTGTATTACTGCTGGCATTCATCAGGGTTCATGTGCAATAAGCGTCTATGTTGCTGATGTTTGCTCTCAAGGATCATTGGATGGTCTAAGCACCTTAAATTCCCAACATGAACCAGACTTAGTGATACATATGCAGACCGTCTTACACCTTTGTTTGCGTGCAATTTAATATGAGATTTAATTACTTGGCTCAATGTGCAACCAAGTTAGTTTAATAATTTATGCACGCATATTGACTATATCAAAATTTAATAATGTTTGTGGCCTGTACATGCAGGCTTCAGGTCTTCTGATGGAGCAAAAGAGAACAGCTTGTTACGATTTCATAGAGCAGTTTTGTGAGTGCATCTCAAAGAATCTCTCAGTCATGCAAAAGCAGAGGTATTTTGTGACGCTTGAATATGTGCTACTCTATTCGTATTTACAGAACGGATACCTCATCAAGTGCTTAAATCGAACATTTACCCCCCTTTTCCATCTCTTAAGCTTAAGGATATGGGGAAATACTTGAATTTGACCCAAATTTTCTCTTCAATACAGTGAGTGTCGAGAGGAATGCAGAGAAGCTGTCCCTTCTCTAATATACGCAGCAGCCAGATTCGCTGATTTGCCAGAACTACGTGAACTCAGAACTATATTTACTGAGAAATATGGAAATTCCCTAGATTCTTACTTAAACCAAGAGGTAATAAATGGGTGACTTGAAATCCTATAAGATGTTCTCTTCTCCTATGCTTAGGAATAGTGTCTCTTTACGTACTGATCTGGATAATTGCATACATGCAGTTTGTGCAGAAGCTAAAGGCAGAGCCTCCCACAAAGGATACGAAGCTTCAACTGATGCATGACATAGCACAAGAGTTCTCTTTTGAATGGGACTCCAAGGCTTTGGAACAGAAGCTGTTTAAACCACCTCCATTAGAGCAAGTAAACTTCCTCCCTAGAACCTTGTAAAACCAGTATCTTGTTGGAACATGAGTACAGAACAATTTTGAATGCTTTTTGATGTTAAGAAATCTATAGTTATTACGTTTTAGTTACTGTAGATCTATTTGCTTTCTCGTACCGCTTGGCTTTAAAATGCTTTGATGCACTGGGGAATGCATTGGGCCTTTGTTAGAAGGTAGAATAGTTAGGAGGTTTTAGGGACATTGCATATAGCTAGGCAAATTGTCTCATTACAGTAAATACTTGTGTCTCTGAAGATCTTTTCTAAGGCTGATACACTTTGTGACTTTTCTTGCAGAACAATGCTGATGATGATAGATACAATTTGTATAGAAGCAAGAACGACACATTTGAGAAAAGCAACAATGAAGATGAGAATGGATTGAGCAACTTGCATAGGTACAGGAGGCAAAAGGGAAATGAAGCAGACCTTACTTCTCGTGGGATAATGGAGGATACTGATGATAAATTCAAGCAGAATAGCAGCAGTGAAGATGAAGTTACTGATCAAGATATCCCAAAGGGTAGTTCTGCTTCGGATGAAAGTGTTTCTGAGGATGGTATAGAAAACAGGAAGCCCTTTTATTACAGGTTTATTCCTCCTCCCTATGTTAGGCCCGCCCTGGGTAAAGAAAAAAGCATCACAGAGGACCCCATGGCACCGAATGATAATACCGAGAATGAGAATAACAATAAATGGAATGAACCTGTTGGTGAAAGTAAGCCAGAACCAAGATCTGTTTGGAGGAGACCTTTGAGACCACCACCGGGTTCCAAAGGTTTAAGTGGTTTTGGAAACAATGTAGCTGCAAATATGAGTCGGACATCCACACAAATGGAAGGCAGAGATAAGAGGGATGAAGAAGAAAAGAGGATGGATGAGCTTTTGGTGCATTATAGTAAGAAGAAGTCGCCTTTCGAATGGGTGAGCAGATGGAAGACAGCAATTCTAGCACCTCCTCCTAGAAAACAAGAATCCGAAGGCACAAGTAAAGCTCCAGGCTTACGAAGCACTAAATCCAACCCTATTTCACTTCCAGGCAGAGTTGCATCTTTTTCCAAAGAAACAACAAGTTCTTCTGAGAGAGCAGGAAGACACACCCGAGCTGCCTCAGATGGGTTTGCTGGGCATGTGCATCCTAAGCTACCAGATTATGATGATTTGGCAACTCGTCTTGCAGCTCTAAGGCAGCAATAAAAGAATATTTACTCAGT
Source organism: Gossypium hirsutum (assembly GCF_007990345.1). Classification (NCBI taxonomy): domain Eukaryota; kingdom Viridiplantae; phylum Streptophyta; class Magnoliopsida; order Malvales; family Malvaceae; genus Gossypium; species Gossypium hirsutum. The sequence continues at coordinate 12,477,489 of NC_053428.1, read as the reverse complement.
ATTATGAGAGTATAGATATTACCTGCATTTATATTCTACCTAGTAATCTTCAGATTTGAAAGGCATCTATAGGAAATTAGTTTGTTGTTTCATTCATTCATTACCATATATAGCTCTACATTTCTTTATGAATTGCTCGTTCATTCATGTAAAAGAAAAAGAAAAAAAAGCTTGTAAAAATAGATTCGGATACATATATAGATGATATTACTACGTGTTTATTTACATACGGATTTTGACTGCTTCTCTGTAAATGATTATAACTTTTGGAAGATGAATTTCAATCTTCACCATTAAGAGGATATAAAAAATTGATATTGGACAATTTATGGTGGAATCATTGAAGAAGAGGAAGGGGCTTATGATATACATGGTCAGTCTAAGATGCTAGTGTTAATCAACTAAACAAAACCCCAGATTCTTTTAGGCCGGCCTCGGCTTTCTTCATTCCTGTCTGAAGTTTAAGGCATTCCCATGCTACGTTTTTCCAGAACGCTGCGAAAATGAAATTGATTTTTTCCTTTGAGGATACAATGAACTAATTAGTTAGTAGTTTGGACTGCGACAGATAACATGGGATGTGTTTGCCATATAAGGAAGGGGACCATTGCTGATTGTTTCTCTTTGCTTCTCAAGATTTTGCTTGATACTTGTAAAGATTAAACGTCCTTGAAAAGAGGCCTTATCCGTATTATAAGACCCTTAAGTATTAAAAATTTAAAATTCCATTTTTTTAAAATAATTGTATGAATTAATTAAATTAAATCATATTTCAAATGTACCAATTTTTTGTTCTCACATTTTTATTGCAAGGAATTTTTGTTAGAAAATTACAATCACAGCTTCCGCGTAACAATCAAATAACTAACTAATACAAGAACAAAAGTACTAAGTTTTTTTTTTTTTTGGATGTTTAAAAAAAAGGAGGGTACATACGAGGAGTTAGAGAAATATAAATATATTCGTACCTGACAAATGGTTTAAAATTCCCAACAAATTTAAAGCAGAAAAAACAACCCAACAAAAGAGCCAGACATTGCAATTTTTGTAAAAAAAAAATTGTAATTATTATCTAATTGTGTGGCTTGTTTGAGTCACCCAGAGTAGTCTGTCTTCTATTTGTTCTCTTCTTGTACATGAAGATACGCATTCGAAAAAAGCTGCATCAAGAAAACAAAGTCCTACCAAAGCTTTGAGAAAGATAAATGGAGTGATAAACTATCATTAAAATCAGATTTTTATATTCATTACACCGAATCTCAATTTTTATTAGAAAATCGTATGAAGGCAATACAATGGGATGGGAAATAAAAAAAAATTAGAGTAAATTCCACCAACACTCACTCAAGTTTGGGATTAACAGTCACTTAAGTTTCATTTCAGTCACTCAACTTTCGAAAAGTTACAAAACAGTCTTTTTTACCGTTTTCTGTCACAGACATAATGACAAAGTGACATGGCAAATGACGGTATCCTTGGTATCAAAAAACCGTCCAACTGGCCGGTTACTCTCACTTTAACAGCCCTATCAGCACCATTTTAGGGTTTAAAAAAAGAAAAAGAAGAAAAGAAGAAAAATAATAAGAGGGGAAGGAGGAGGAGAAAAAATGGAGGTGCCTCTAGTGATTCCAAAATCAATTACTAGGCTTATGGTCTCTCATTGTTTCCACTGAAACTACAGACAAATTATGTCATCGGCACAAAGCCCCTGAAACCCAATCCACCATTTTTTTCAAAGAAAAAAACATATGTCTGATGAAATTTTCTTACCTACTCTGCAACTCTTGATACATTATCTTCCCCAACAAAAACTTTACATCTGTGTAATATATTGAAGGTATTGTTTTAATGGAGGAGGTACCATTTTTGACTAAGTCACAGTGGATGAAAATAGAGTAAGATTTGGGTCATTGGGTAAATATCATTGGTATTGAAGGTAAGTTGTTTGATGCCAAAAAAAGACTGGGATCAAACAGGCGATCATACAGTTGAAGACGAACTAGCAGGTGAAGCTAGCGCCTCTGGTTTTTTGACAGACTTTTATCTAAGAACAACTCAATATTTTGACATTCAATCAATATAATGGGTGGCAGGGAGTAATAGGACTTCTACACGGCTTACCTTGTATGCACCTTTACATCAAGCCGCAATGAAAGGTGGTTAAGGAAAAGCTAAAGAGTTCCTAAATATTCATCCAGGTGCTGCAAATGTCAGGATAACCAACCGATTGGAAACAACTCTTGACATTGCTGTAAGGGCCAGACACATCGGATTTGTAGAGGAGGTAGTCAAGTTGATGAGCGTATCAGACTTGGAACAAAGGGACAAATCCAGTAACACTGCGCTTTTCGTTGCCGCTGATTCGGGTATTACTAGGATTGCAGAGGTGATGGTGAAAAAGAACAAACTTTTTCCAGGGTTAAGGGGTAACTAGGGGGTGACACCACCCTGCATTGCTGCACAAAAAGGCTATCGAGACATGGTTTGGTATCTTTACAATGTGATCGTTGCTGAGTATCTTAATCAGGAGGATTATATTGGGTTGCTTATAGCAACCATCACCACTGATTTATTTGGTATGAACTATGAAGTGAAGTCTATTAGATGTTTAATAATGGTTAGGGCTATTAAGGGTGTGTTCTCCATTTGCTTTTGGGATGAACTTTTTTTAAAAAAAGTATTTTTCTCTTAAAAGCAATGAAGAACACGTATCATTGGGGCAATTTTTTTAACTTTTGGATGAGTTTTTTTAGAGATGAAAAAGCAGTAAATTTTAGCCTTTTCAGCCAAAAAGCACTTTTGACTGTTATTTTACCTTTTTAACCTTATTTTTTGACTTAAAATGTGTTTGATGCTATTATTTTGTGTTCTCTTTCTTGGTTATTTAATATGAGTTTTATAAATGTGTTAAAAGCATTAATTAAAAATAAAAAAATATTTTTTAAAATAATACAATTGTGTCAATATCTAATTACAAATATTTAATTATTATATTTAAATATTTAAATATAGTTTATATATTCTAATTAAATTTAATAAATAAATAATATTAACTACTTAGAAATATTTAAAATTAATATTATATATTAAAATATTAACAATAAGTTATAATAAATTATTTTTTTATATTTTTTTATATTTTTGCTAAAATATCATAATATTAACTAATTTGAACATTATTTAAATACATATTTGTTACTTTATAATATCATGTCTAAAATGGACATTTTACTTCTCAAAAGCACTTTTTGACAGGAATATCAAACACTTAAATTTTTCCAAAGCACTTATCAAAAGTACTTCTCAAAAGCACTTATCAAAAGTACTTCTCAAAAGTACTTTTCCACAGCACTTTTCAAAAGCATTGCCAAACTGGCCCTAAGTCCATACTTTATGGTCCATTTATAAAATAACTGATCAAATTCTCCTTTCTACTTAGACGTAGCTCTCTACTTAATTCAGCACAATCTAGAATTGGCTATCCTCCGTGATTCAAATAGGGAGACGATACTACATGTTGTTGAAATGGTTGAGGAGTAGCCTCTAAAATCGTTCTTGATGGCGGCGTGGGGAGCTCTGGTGAAGCAAAAGAGGGTTTTATGGCGGCGGTTACGAGCTAAGTTTTGCCATTGGACGATATCAGAATCGGTTCTTGGATGGAATCCTATTGGGTTTCCATAAGAGCACTTTCTCTTCTTCTTTTTCTTCTTCTTCTTCTCTGTTATTAAGGGTTTTTTTTCAATTTTACTGTAAACATCCAATGTGGCAAGTTAACTGGCCACATCAGTTAGTTAACTTGCCACATCAGCAGTTAAGACACTAATGGAAACTATTAATCGGTGACTATTTTGTTACTTTTTTATAACGTTAGTGACTGTTTTGTTATTTTTCCAAAATTGAGTGATTGAAATAAAACTTAAGTAACTGTTTTGTTAGCTACCCTAAAGTTGAGTGACTATTGGTGAAATTTACCCAAAAAATTATGTTAAAAATTTATAATTAAAAGAAACACTACTTTACTTAAATAATCAGCGCTAGGAAAATCATCCATGATTGCATACCTAATTATGTCTTTTACATAAATATATTATTTATTTATTTGAATGCGAGAAACAAAAAAAAAAAAAAATTTCCCGTCTAAAGCAACCATCATGATTAAAGGGGAAGCAAACAAAAAACCCACTTTCCTCTAAAAACCTACATGATCTTCCTAACACAGCCCTCACTCCCATCTGGTCCAAAGTAACATTTCTCTCACACCCGACACAAGTCAATGGCTCTCTCAAAACTCGAACAACAATCACCCACACAAGAACCGCCGTCGCCATCCCACTGCTACACTGCTTTACCACCCCAACCTCCTGATGAAAACTACGTCGTTTTGCCCTACTACTCCCCCGAGGGATGGCTCCGCTGGTGCGGTTGCCGGATGCTATACACCGGCACGGCTTCCTTCTTCTTGTTAGCTACCTTGGTGTACATTTTCTGGCCCTCCGACCCCGACGTTAAGATCGTACGGATGCATGTGAACCGCATGAAAATCCACACCGTACCCATCATAGCGTTGGATATGTCTTTATTGATTACGTTGAAAGTGAGGAATTCGGACGTCTACTCCATGGACTTCACCAGTTTGGACGTTGCCGTCGGGTTCAGAGGGAAGATGCTAGGACACGTGACGTCGGAGCAAGGTCACGTGAAGGCGTTGGGGTCGTCTTATGTGGAGGCGGTGCTCCAGCTTAATGGGGTTGAGGTGTTGTCGGACGTTGTGTATTTGCTGGAGGACTTGGCCAAGGGAACTGTCCCGTTTGACACTGTTACGGAAGTCGCCGGCTACCTCGGTCTGTCCTTCTTTAAGTTCCCTTTAAAGGTAAAAATAAACTTCTAATTTTTAATTATTATATTTGCTTTTCTTGGAACCTATCTTTCGTCCCTAGCAATATATGTTAGTTTAGGTCAAATTTTAATTTTAGTACTCCTACTATACTGAAATTTTAGATTTAATCCCCATAGTAGTTTTAAATTTACAAAACAATTAACGGTTTGTATTAAAGTTTATTAACACTGTTAATATAGTTTACAGTTAATTTGTTAGTACTCTAATGGAAAAGCTAACAGTGTGGCCTACTGATAACATTGTAAAAGTAGAAGATCAAAATTATGCCAAATTAGAGGGGATTAAATTCAAAGTTTAAATATAGTAGAAGGACTCAATCTAGAATTAAACCTTTCAGTTTATTATAGGTTTCAATATTGACAAGATTGAAGTTGAAGGCTTGGTACTTTAAGTTTTAGATGGCTTCTTTACAAAGAACTATAATGGTGCCTTCTTCTCGAAATATTTAGGTATATTAAGCTATAGGTTTTGTCTTTTCATGTTTGGGGTGAAATGTTGATTGACACAATAATTTTGATTTCCTGGAAAGCAAAAAAAAAAAAAAAAAAAGGAGAAAGAAAGGTAACTAACCATTAAAGCTGTTTTATACCAACTTACCATTTGACTGAACAAAATGATGATATATTATTGCAATCTTCTAAGCATGTTGATCTTCATCTTCAAAATTTTCATTCTTGAAGATGAAGATTGATTATTCAACTTGATGATTGCTTAAGCTCATCAAATTAACACCCTGTTTCGAGAAACACAAGGAAATGGGATTATTGGATTAACAAGCATTAAATATTAATGTTGTACTACTCTGTTTCATGATTTTAGTCTTTAGATTCTCTTCATGTGTGTAATAATATTGAACAGGCGAAAGTCTTATGCGAGATTGTGGTACATAGAACCACTCAGACTATCGTCCGCCAAAACTGCTACCCTCAGGTACGGACGGAGCTAACAATTCACGCATGCGTGTTGAGTTTCGTTTTATAGATATTGTACTCTGTTTTATAAACTTATTGTCAATTTGACCCTCGCATAGAAATGAAGTTGGAAGCGATGGGTACGAGGAATGAAGTGGAATGGATTGGATTGCTTGCGGTGCAGAAAAAGCTGAAAGATTAACCAGTGTTCCACAGCCATCATTGTAAATAGAAATCGAAACAGGTTTCTTAAACTTGTGCAGCATATTATTTCATGGTATTGTAATTATAGTATATCCTGTTTCCATTATGCTGGACGAATTGGTTAATCTGCATAAAAAAATGATTTGGATTTTCCCATCAGCTGCTTTTATGATTGTTAGATAGAAAGTAGTAATAAAATAGGAAAGTGAGGGATGGGAACAGAAACAGGATGGTAAAACAGGGATGGTTTGAAGGTTTGGTAGTGATCCCGATGGACGGTATTGTGACGGCGTTGAAAGATGATAAAAGAAGAAAAAGAGGCGGAGATTACAAAAATCGACCACGTGCCCTAGGTGGTTTGGGTTCCGGTGGCTGGGATTTGATTTGTGGTTGGTGGGTATCCTCCACTACAATCGTCAATCTGAAAAAAATTTGAAAAAATTGAATGTGAGGCTAATCAATGCCTCTGACACCATGGAAGAGATTTAAACATTTTTTACTGCTAAGATACTAGTAAGTATGAACTGTAGAAGTGGCTAACCTTGTTATACGTTCACACTTACTCTATTCTTTCCCATATTTATAATCATAAAAAATTAAAGAAATCTAAAACAATAGGTATGCCCATTATAGTTTATTGGTTTTTTAGCTATACGGTCCTGAGCCCCAAAGAAAATTTTGGGTATTTGTTTTTTTAAATAATAAAAGCCCAGTTAAATTATTCAAAAAAAAATCTAAAACGATAGGGAAGAGATAAATTACGTATCAATTAAAATTTTAAGGGGAATGAAATTCCATATAAATTAAGAATCTAGAAAGATAAAAGAAAAAGATATAATTAATGAAATATGAAAGTAGTTTAATAAACATAATCCCATTATTAATCTAGGGTTCTGCATTTGAATATGAGTCTTGGATCTGTGGCAGCTACCCCTAATGGGGAACTGTTGTTTTGGGCTGCACCCATGGCCTAATACTCCCCAATCCCCATTTGAATATATTTTGCTGCATCTATTTATTATTCCTTTTCGAAGAGCATCTTAATTAGTCTGAATAATAATGTTTTGAAGAGTTGTTGTAAAAGCATGAAAATTCAATTCTAAACGGTTCAATCAAGCGATTATGCTAACCCAATTATCAAATTAGCCAGTGCATGTAGCTGAATTATTATAATAATAATAGAACCAAAGGAAACATTAATTACTCACCATCACATGCAGCATAATTTCAGGATCAAATATTGTAAATCAAATTAAGCTGAAATTTTGGTCATGCAGCATAATTTCAGGATCAAATATTGTAAATCAAATTAAGCTGAAATTTTGGTTTTCTTTTTTGAAAAATAAGATAAAATAAAAGAATTCTATTATTAGCTCATAACAGGATTTTGACTTTGGAAGCATGTTGTTGCTTCGTATATAACTACCATACAGCATGAATATCCATAAGCTTTTACACTCTCGCCTCAACAAGATCTCAAATAAAAACCCACAATTTCTAGCTTCTCCTTCACAATGGAAGTTAGCAAGTTGTGCAGCTCAGGCATCCAGGAGTTGAGATGGAGAAGCAACCGTTATGACCGGATGCTTTCAATCAGTGTGTTGACGACCACATCAAAGGTGCCGAGGTGGAGGCTGCTATGGCGGAAGTTGATGCGGGAAAAGAAGAAGGTATTTGCTTGTACATCAAGGACTACTTCTGGGGTGCATAATGTTTCTTATGATCCTCATACATATGCACAGAACTTCGATCAGGGCCTGATCCCAGCTGATCCTGATGAATTCTCCAGGTCTTTTTCAGCTAGGTTTGCTGTTCCCTCGAGGGTTTTTGACAAGACTGGATTCATAGCTTGATCCATGTATTGTTGAGTTAAGAAAATAATATATATAGTTTTTTTTTTTTTTTTCACTTTGATATGATCAATCTACTAATGTTAAGATCCACCAAGCTTTACATATTTGGTCATCTTAATTAATGAAAACATATCTACTCTTCTTCCTCATCTTATCTTCTTGTGTAGCTTTTTTCTTCATTTAATACCTCGGCCGCCATATTTCCTCTTAACTATCGGATGCCACGAACCGATAAGAAACTGAAGATGTGTGATCACATTTCAAGGTTGAATATTGCAAACCCAGTCTGGCAAACCTGTAGAGCATATTTTCATTTTGTTTTCTTTAGATTTTAAGTGAAACTTGAAATATATTATAAACATTAATGATTAAAAGGATTATATCAAAATAATTTTTAATTTTCAAATGGGTATTATCCTATTATTTTTCTGAAGATTGCAGCGATGTTTTATGGGAAAAAATAGAGGTAGTTTGAAAACTGAACACTATTATTCAACTTACAAGCTTTTATAATGAAGAATCACATTGTTGTTCCTGGTTTAGCTGTTCATTTAATCATTAACTAATCAACACTGCAAGCTTTCTGCTAATAAGAAAATTATTTTAATCAATTTTCATTAGTGGCACAGAACTTGCTTATATATATATATATCATGCAACTTCCCTGTTAGGTTTAGTAACAGAAACATATTTTCTTTTTTCTCTTCAGTTCAAAGCATGAAATTGGGCTTTTTGAATCCTGGTTTAAAAGTCCTTTTCATACAGCTGAAATAATTTTTTAAAATTATTTTTATAAATAAATCTTAACTTTTGAGATCTTATGGTATGTATGGTTAATAGTATATCAACAAATGAATGGTGCAACCATATGTTCATACATAAGGACCCAGATGTCTCACCAGTCACTAGTGTTTCCATTTGCAATAGTTCAGGTCACATCTTAAAGTCTTAGAAATGCAGAAATAAGGCCCAGTGAGAGTGTCATTTGGTGCATGGCTTGACCCTTCTTTCAAAAGCTTGGAACCCCAGTGTTTGTGTTGATTTCCTCAATTTGCATGTAAGGAGCTAGAACTGAAGAAGATAACAATTACAAATAATACGTGCATGATATTATTACAAAAATTAACCATTACCCTGATCCGTATAAGCTTAGATAGATCCATTAATTCAATCACCATAATCAATAAGTATGGTGAAAATGGCAAGAGAGATTTCACAACAAACTTTATGAATAGATAATATGAGAAAATTTCCTAATTTCCAATGCAAGAAGCCCCAGCACAGGTGAAGATTTTGAGTTTAGAACAGTTAATGGGCACTGCAATTCTGGTTCTTTTACCTAGTCATTCACCTTCACTTCTCATGTCCGGGCCCTATCTGTAACTTCGACGGACCATTTGATGGAGCCTAAACATCCACTAAAGGAATATATGATTCTATGTTCTTCAATCATCCAACCACAACATGTGGGCTGCTTTTATAAGTTGTATTATTATTGCAATCAGGGATGAATCTTGACCAAAAGTGAAATGAGATATTTCTTGAATGTCTCAAAGTTCCAAGTAACTCAAAATTGGTTTATCAAAACGTAGTTTTCAGCAGATTTATCTAAAGCTTGGCAACTGGTATTGCATCTCAATTCTAATCACTCTTATATAATAGTTAAATTTTAATTCCGATTATATTATGCTTAAATTTGAGATTTAATTTTTATATTTTAATTTTTTAATATAATTTGGTACCTCAATGTTTATAATGTCATCATTTAGTTTAGATAATTTATTCTTATTTCAAGTGAGTTTTTTTTTCTTGAAAATAAATATATGGCTACTAAATTCCAAAGATAGAGAGTACACAAACTCAAAGCATATTGTAACTTTAAATTTTAGATATGAAATCAAATTTAACCCTTTACGGTTACATCTTGTGTCAATTTGACCCTCATTCTTTTCTAATTAAATTTGTTCTTCAACTTTTCAAAAAAATTAAATTTGGTCTTAAACCTTTTAAAAAGAATTAAATTATTATTTCTTTAATAAAAATACTGACTAAAATGTTAGACTTTTAAATATAACTAAATTTAATTTTAAAAAATAAAAATTAAATTGACAAAATATATAAATATTAAAAACTAAATTACATTATATCTAAAATTTAACCCTACAATTTAGCGTAAAATAATTAATGCAACATTAACATAGGTTAAAAATCATACTATTTTAATCATAAATGTGAGGGTAGTTAAAAATAAACCGGTGCTAAGAAATTCATTGCTGTGATTACTTCGAAAGGAGAATTTGTTATAACAATGAAAATCACAATAGTGTTTAGCATCTTTGCACGTCAAACAAGGAAGGTCGGAGCCACTTCAATAATTGTGGAGTTAATCTAAAAAAAAAGTTTAAAAATATATACTTTATAAGAAAAATAATTTCTTTCTTGCTAAAACTCCTAGAATCTTTAATTTTTTATTTTATCTTAATTTATTTTAATATTTATAATGTTTTTAAAAATCTACCTATTTTCTCACTCTCTTTTTAAAGACTTCTACATGGTAAATGGTCAATCTTTTAAAAAATTTAAGTGGGTATAACATTTTTTTCTTTTTAATTTTTATTTATTTATCTCTAGATTATCTCTAAAAAATTAAGATTGCAGACTTTATTTTTCATAGGTTAGGACTTTTATGCAAGATTAAGTGTTCATTATTGAATTGTTTTGAGATATTGATTTTGTATGAAATTCCTAACATCTTGATTGAATGATAATTTTTAGATGTTGATTAATACAAATCATGAAAGAAAATTAGGTTTTATTATCCTTGAAATTTTTTGAACATTGATTAAAATTTTAGCATGTCTTTAGAATTTATTGTTAATAGTGTGATTACTGTGAATCTTGTATTTGACATATTGTATTCTCATGGTACCAAAAAATATTTAAATGGTCTATATTTTTGTGAAAAAAAATTTAATTACCATTTTATAATCAACTTACATTTAACCATTTTATGTATTAGTTTATAGAGTGTTAATGTTACTTTTTTAAACATTTAATTTTTCAAAATTTAACACTACAATAAAAAAAAACTCTTAATTTTACCTTTAATGACCTGCACATAAGTGTTGGAGGCAATACCTATACATGCGACTATGGTGGCAATTGTGCATGCAAAGAGACTTGGTCTGGTGACTTTGAAAGTCTCCAAGGGTGAAGGTACCCTCTGAGTGCAGTTAGTGGGTTGGTAGACTTTTGAAGCCTTCGACTCACTTTTAAGATACTTTGAGAACAAAGGGTTCGGATGTCCCCAATGCACGCGAGTACTAAAAGTGTAGGACAAGTTTAGAAACTTGTGGTGAGTGTTGGAACACACAAGTGAGCACTAAAATATTACAAAACATCGTAGGTGTGAAATTAAATATTGTATTGGTCCAATCCTAGGGAGGCCTATAAAAGATGTAGGGGATGCCTTTGACTCAATGAAAGCCTTTAGGGTACTTCCACCACCTCAACCATAGTCTTAAACTAGATATTAATTGGCTAGTATATTTTGATCATGCATTTGTTGTATCATTAATTAGTGGATCCTATATGGGGTTTGGCCTATAAATGGGAGGCACCCACCAATGGAAAAGCGCAGGTGTACATAAGTTTGTATTAAGTAATATGAGCTTATAGCTTTCTCCTTCTTAGCATACTAAGTTACTAACTCTTGTATTTGGTATATCAGAGTGCCTATAGGCTTTCTCGTGCATGTATTTCGTAGAATATTTGAACATTGAGTTTTGGCACGTGTAGGCATAAGTCTTGAGCTTAATTAAGGGAGCATGACAATAGGGCTAAATTCTCGGCATGTGATAAGTGTTAAGTGAGTCACGTTTAATATGTAAATTTGTTACTACTTTAGATAGTAAATGAAACTTGTTATTATATTTTAGTTTTATTGATACTTTTCATTGCACTTTTAAACTAAAGATAAATTTGCCACTCTATTTTAATTTTATATTGAATTTTGTCACTTCACTTTTGTATGATTGAATTATGAAACTAAAATTTGATTTTTTATTATTAAATTTTACTATTCAATTTTAATTTAAATTAACTTAAATTGAATTTAATCAATTATTTTTTAAGAAAAGACAACTTCACTAAGATAATAATAGGACAAAACAGTAAAGAGAAAAACAAGAGGGCCACTTAAGTCCAAATCATCAAGCTTACCTAATACACTCGAGCCTAACTACTCTCATTAACATTCATGTTCGCCAATCTCTCAGCGATTACAATACCAACAATATAGGAGGGATAACAATCCATGAGCAACCTTATTAACACCCCTTCGAACCCAATGGAGGTTGAAAGATTAAAACTTGAAGGCAATAGCAACACAATCTTTTAGCATTAATAATCTTGAATCCGAAGCATCTACACGCCTCAAATAAACTGCTTGCCAGATATGTTGGCTACCAATTTTCATGATAACACCATCCAAATGCAATGACCTAAGCCAAAAAAGAACCTCACATTTCAGCCATAAAAGGATCAGAAGAGCTCTTCATGAAACCCAAAATACATCTTATAAAGCCTCCTACATCATTGTGCACAACAGCAACCCATCCCACATGTTCATTATCAACAAAAGTAGCACCATCAACATTACATTTGAGCATGCCAATAGACGGCTTCCTCCAACAATCATCACCTCCCTCAACCCCTAGACACCTAACCGATTGAGAGATGTGAACCGTATGCGGCCCAACCAACAATGTATGAATTCATCAACATAATGCACAAGCTGGTCTGTCGTCATAGAGATATGCTTCCAAACCAATACATTCTGATTAAACCAAGTATCCCATAGCATCCCAAGCACACGCCTCCTCAAATCATCTTACTGATCGGTCAGAATATAAACAATAAACTCCTCAAATATATAATAAATATATTTCATTTAAATAACTAAAATTAACATAATATTAAATATTAAAAAAAATTGCTATTTATAAAAAAAATTATCTTTATAGATTTTTAAAAATTTTCAAGTCTTTCTTCGATTAAATAACTTAATCTTAGCTGTTAAAATAAAATAATTAAAATAATTTTTTTTTATTTTTTCAAATCATTAAGATAAATATTTAAAAGTAATATTTTATTTAAAAAATTAAATTAATAAAAAAAGTAATTAAAATTCAAAGTTTAGTAGCTATTTTCAATCACGTAAAGGTTAAATGATAAATTTATCTATATTTTTAAAATATAATGACTAAAATCAATCAAAATAAAATATAATAACAAATTTCAAAATTCAAAATTCATCATAACAAATTTATACTGTAACCCCTATTTCAAAACCCACGTTGATTCAGCTTCGGTAATATTCATGGCCGGTTAAAGGCCATACATCTTTTATTTAAATGGACACATAGACAAGTAAATAAGGCGGATAATAATGTAGCTTCAGTATGTTTATTAAGTGCTAATTAGTTTAGTTGTGTTTCTCATGTTTTGAGGTGAAAAATAATTAAATAAATTTTAATCTTATACCAACAACCAATTAAAATGGAAATGAAAACTGTAAAATTTAATGTAAAAATTCATTAATGGTCAAAACAAATAACCCCATACATTAATATACCACAACGAAACCTCTGAATAAATTCAATTTTTAAATCTCTATTTAAATATTACTTTCCATACAATCTGCCAAATTAAAAACAACCTAATAAATTAAATGTTTTTAATATTAGCATCCGAAAATGTGTCCTAAATAAAGTAAATCTTTCCATGATTTAACAGCAACCCAAATCTTACCAAATATTTTTCACATTTCCATTGAAAATCTGGCCTCCATTAAGTAAATCTTTTCCACTATTTAATAGCAAACCATATTTGTCAAATCTTTACCCAAATTTGATGAGCTAAACGAGGTAAGTTTTCAAAGTATTTGTTTCTATTTGCTTTGTAATTATTATTATAATAACCCAACCTGAACCTATTTATTCTTATGCTTTTTATACTTTGATAAACCAAAGAGCTTGAAAAAAAAAATTATGTCCAAGAAGCTTCAAAAATCTCTCCAGGATTACGTCTCCAAGATCAAAAAAACTTCCCCAAATATTCAGTTTCTTCCTCCGAACTCACTCTCTTCTTCCAAGAAATGGATCCGATGCAAACACACCAAAACCCTATCTTTTGCAGTCAACCTTGCCGAAAATCATGGTCATCAAGGGAACAGCGATGATAATAATGATGTTGCGGCGACACTTGCTGATGTTGATCGTTTCCTCTTCGAGAATTTCAAGTCACTGTATATTGAAGACTACGGTGAAATTAATGAAAAGAGAAGTGACGTTAGATTAGAAGATGATGAAGTAAAAGGCACCCGTGGCATCTTCTTTGATTCTCCAAGGTTTATTGATCTTCCCTCTGATCTTTGTGGCTCGAACAGGTTCTTTGTGTCGACGGGGTCGTCGGGTTCGCTCGTTGACGAGGCTCGCAGCAGTGCTGGGACCAAGTCGAGGTCTGAGGAGCTGGGTTCAACCTCAAAGTCGTCAGCTTCAATCGATAATACTACCGCTGCCAACGGTTCCAACAGCAATGGCACCATCGGGGGTGATGGGGTCACTGTCAAGTCACTGAGCAATATTCCGAATGAGTGCATCGCGGTGTTAACGTATTCTCCAAACCCGTATGATGATTTTCGACGTTCAATGCAAGATATGGTGGAAACGAGGCTGAAACATAATTCCGATATTGATTGGGATTTCATGGAAGAGCTTGTGTTTTGTTACTTGAACTTGAACGACAAGAAGTGTTACAAATTCATTTTAAATGCTTTTGTTGACCTGGTTGTGGATTTGCGTCAACATGATATAAAAGTTCCGATGAAGGCTCGTAATAATGTACGAGATCATCAAAGATCAATGAGAACAAGGCACAACATAAGGTAAGGATATATATAAAATGTCATGTGTATTTGTGTTCAAGAAATATTGTTAAAATTATTATTATGTTTTTTTCTTTTTAAATTAGTAATTTGTGTTATTGATACAAACATATATGATTTCTAAGAAAGAAGGTTTTAATTTGTTTATAATTTAAGCTATTGGATTGTTGTGGTATTCGGTAAGATTTGGTAGATGCTTGCGTTGACATTGTCCATTGCTTGTTCCCTGCCGATTATTTGTGTATATACTCTATATATATTAATATTAAATATAGAATTACAAGATTTATTTAAGGCATGGCTGACAAATCAACAATCGTATAGTGTTGATTTATTTTGGCAATGAAGGTCTATTGTGTCATGTCTAACATCTACCATTACAGATTGACACGAAAATGAGAATCTTGAAGGCTCTTGGTCATTTTCTGTATTCCTCTAAAGGCTACTCAAATCTGGAAGCCAATATTGAAAAAAGGAACAAAATCTGTTGGCTTGATTTGTGAATTTTTAATTAAAATTTTAATTATTTATATAATAAGAAAGTATAAATTATATGACAGATGTTGTCATTTGATTATAAGGAGCCAATAAGAAGACTAAATTAACATTGCTCATCAAAAGCTTAAAGCTGTAAACATAAAGATGAATTTCAAACAACACAAACTATAAATTAGGCTTTTAAATTTTATTATTGGAGTTTCATAGAGAAAACTAACATTTAAACAAATTAATTTAATTAACTTAATATGTCCGACAAATATATTCAGTGAAGCAACATTTCTATTATATTTATTTATTATTATAAAATAAGTAAAATTAATATTATTATATTACATTTTATTTGAAATACCATTTATTATTTTGGTATAGCGCATTTTAATGAAATATATATATATATTTATTCTTTGTCCCTATCATTTTGATTAAAAAGGAGCCTCCACCCCATTTTCAGATTGTTTATTCGATAAAATATATATGAAATTAATTTATTAGTAAAACAAAACACTATAATCTTAAACTTTTGTGTAATTAATAAACAATAAAAAGATAATAAAAATTTTCTAATTTAATAAAATTACATTTTGATTGTTTTAATTTATCAAATTTATAATATAACAATATTAAAAATTAATTTTTCATAAATACTCACCAAATCATTTGTGTAAATTCCATTAAATATTTTTAAAGTATCAAAAACACCTTGACTTAACACTCATATATGTCCCTAATGAAAAACCATTTAAAATTTAATTTTATGGAGTTCTATTAAGGGATGGATCCCAGTAAAGATCCCTCTTCCTGAAGCCACATGCATTTTAAGAAGGGTCAGATATGGATCCTGGGAGGGATTCCCCAGCCTAACATAACAGCTACTAAATTTGTGTCTAAAAGAGATGAATCTCATACTCAACTATTAAAACCCACAATATTTTTAGTTTGTCATTCTACAAGTACAAATAAAGCATGAGAGACAAGTTCCAAATGTCAAAAGGGTATATTCTAAGTTCTATTATTTTCATATTCACCTTTTATTCAGAGGTTTATTTTTTATTCAGGGAGCTTTAACTTACATATTTGAAAAGCATATTTGTTTGCTAAACTTGTATTCTCATTTGCGAGAGTTTTTAAAACTTTTGGGCACAAATTTTTAATAAAAAATTAGTGGTTCTATCTTATCCTTAAAATTATATAAAAATGCGTCAATTTTTTTATCCATAAAATGTATTAATTTTAAGGAAGATAATTTGGAAGAATTTCATAGTAAGAAAAGCTAAGGAATTGATTTGTTTTCAATATTTTTTTATTTCATTTTGAGAATTTTTAAACATCAATTCAACTCATTCTTATATTATCGACTTTCTATATTCCAATCAAATGAATCAAAATAATAATTTAACATACCTAATAAATAATCTGCTACATAATCTTACATTTTGTAATCATATTACAAAAAAAATCTTACATTATTTTAAATGCTCCTTAGTAAAGTGTGAAGAGGGGATTAGAGAAGGCTCTTACTTATGCTGAACTTGTAGTTCAAGAAGTTCACATGGTTGAGGCTGTTGGTTCAGTCTCTCGTGTTCCTGCTATGTTAAACATCCTCACCGAGTTCTTTAGCAAAGAACCTAGGCGCACAATGAATGCTAGTGAATGTGTGCGAGAGGTTGCGCCTTGCAATATGTAATTCTCAATCTGACATTCAAATTTCGGGAGTTTCAGGTAATTATTTGCAGTTATTAATTTATTATTATCGTTTTGTTGTTCCTGTCAAGCTTTGTCTCAGCTTTCTACGTTAATTTAAGAAGTTCATTTATCTATTTGAGAAACACGCATCATAGTATGATATTCAGTTGACTTTTATTTATTGTCTTGGAGGTTAAGATTTTGTCTCGAAAATCTTCCATGCCTTACTTTCAGTGTCAAGGCTGTGACATTCCATAAGACAAGTACTTTCAGTCAGTGTCGATGTTTGATATTCTGATGCAAGTGCAGATCCCAGCAAAGATTAGTACATACATGGTAATTGGTCAGCAAAGATACTGTTGCCTCTAGTGCCAATGAGACAAATGTTAACATGCAGGATGAAGGGTACAACTGATGCAACAGGGGTTGAAAATGGTGTTGATGAGTCAAGGAACAAGCCTGTTTAAATGGAAACCGATACTAAAGTATGTGTTTTTGGTCTGCAGTCTATAAATGAGTTGACAGGATTGACAGTTTAGCCTTTAAGGAAGGGCTTACTCCTGGTCTTATATAGAATAATTTTGGAGCATTTGTCTTTGGTTTTTGTATGCGTTTGGTTGGTTTAAATTTTATATATGTTCTGCCTGTCGTATAGGTTGAGAATTGAGACTCCCAAGAAGAAGGTGAAGAAAACAAATGTCCCAGTGGCAGAGTTGGTTTATGGTTCAATGTTACCTACAGGCTACAGATGGTCAAAAAGCGGTAGAGGAGTGAAGTACTCGATTTTATATCCAGCTTGTAGGTTCTTTTATTCGTGCATGATACTTGATGCTAAGACATCGAATTTTGCTTTAAAACAGGTTTTGCAAACCAATGATGACGAACCCTAAATCAACTAAGCCAGCCATGCCTGAAACACCACCAACCCAACCTCCCCAGGGAAGTGAGGTTCAACCACAGGGAGCAGATGGCGCAGATGTTAATCCCAATGTAAATAGAAGTCCTAGTACGAGTGTCCCGGCAGGTGGAGAACAATTTTCAGTTTTAATCGAAAAAACCAAAAATTAAATGGACCCGTTTGGTTTTTTAAGTTTCGGACCGACAGAAAAATCGACTTATTTCATATTATTTTTAATTATCTAAAATATATTTATATTTTATAAGATATAAAAGACAAATAACCATATAAATTCAACCCAATAACCAAGTTCTACCATCAACCCTATAATTTCTTTAGGAAAACTAAATCGAAATTATACTTGCAGCAATCTTGTGGGAATACTATGAAATGGGTTTAGTTATTTCTTATTTATCATGTTCTTTGGAAAGCTGATCTGGTGCAGACAATCAGTTTGCTGTTAACAAGGCACTGAGTTTATTAATGAATTTTGCTAACATGATTGAAGACGATTCCACCCTTGAGTTATTTCCATGGCAAGATCATTTTGTTTTCTCTGTTTCCTGTTGGATTTACTGAAAAATGGTGGGAAAAGTTGAAAACAAACTAATCGAAAACTTCTCATTCAATTGGTATACGACAATCTTAATTTAGCCCTAGTTTGTATAATGCTGCACTGATAGCTATCATGAGATCTACTTGCCCTTCTTCAAAACAAAAATGATGCTATTCAACCAAATTGCATGCTTGACATAAAAAAAAGGACTTGTTACCTGTGAACTATAGATATTAAAGCAATATAAGTGAGAAAGTCGGTAAAAAGAATTTTCTAACTCACGGTAGCATTTGGCAATAGGCTTCAATATGATATACAACAATATTTTGTAGTCAACATTAACTAATCAGGTTTTGCATTATCCGCTAGCATTCTCGATGGAGACGTCGTTATCCTCTTCGTCGCCCTGCTGTATTTTTACAATTTCGGCTTGTGCATTTTCCATGATCCGCCTCTTCTGCATTTCCATCTCCATGTGAATCTCCATCCTCATTTTTTCTAATTCCAACATCTGGTGCCTTTTATTATTTTCGATCTTTTCATATATATTGCTGAATTTATGGATTGAATCTGCAAGCATTCGGAAAGAACCCTCGTCATATTGCCTCCTGAACCTTCTCTTTTTAGGTGGCAGTCCATCTGAGATGTCCTCATCACTGTCAGCGGATTCTGAATCTGCTGGACTATCCCTCATTTTGTCCATACCATTTGCACAGTTCGAATAAGCCCTAGGGTTTACAAATATAGGCTCACCCAAGTCCATGCCACAAGACAGACCACCTTGCTGTGGAGGAGTTGACATCAACATATCCACCTTCTTAAAATAAACCCATTTGCTAGTGGTGTCTCTGCAGCATAGCCTTCTCCTTCTTATACTTCTTCTTCAATGTATCCAACCGATTACGGCATTGGGTATCAGTCCTTTCAATCATTGAGACCTTCGAAACTTTCTCAGCAACTTCTTGCCATTCCTCGGATCGAAGACTCTTCCTCCCACGTTGCAAGAAACAGTCACCCCATGCATCTAGTAAAACAAATGTCTCATGTTCAGTCCAGTCTGTAAGAGAATTCCTTCCACCATGCGAAGGCTTCGGCATCGATGAAGCTGCAGCTGCTGGTGCAGGTACTCGAGGAGCAAATTCATAACTCGATAGCAAATTCTTTAATTTCCTCTTTTTTGGGTGTCTCTCCAAGTCAACATCATTGCTATTTTCATTATAGCCTTTTGGCTTATCACTGCCATCATCATCATCCTCCTCCTCTCCATCATCAAGCTCATCGTCATCTTCATTATCAATATTTTTTCCTATATACCAAGCAACATTATTTTGTTCACGATTCTTCGCTTCCCTTCTGAAATCCTCCTCATCTTCTACCTCATCATCATTAACATCTTGATTCCCCATTGATCTAGAATATGGAAGATTTCTTACAGGAAGCTTCCGGCGACTCAAAGAACCATAACACCGCTGGTGACTAACACCATATTGATTTGGAGGATATCTAGCATCATCCTCAATGTCATCCATTGAAACCATAAACTCAGCTCGCCAATGAGAAACCCCAAAAAGTATCCTCAAATTCAAGCTTATCTCAGAAACAAAATTGTAAACAGAAAAGCCACAAAAACATACTTCTCCTACAACGTAATATACCTCCAATCTCAAATTTCATCTTTCCCAAACAATTAAGCCTTAACAACATTTTCCAAAACAATCCAAGAAATCGCCATAAAATCCCTAAAGTTCTAAAATCCTTCTGAATATTTTCTCTTCATAAAAGGAAAGAATTTAACATCAAGCTTCCTCCTTTATTATTGAATCAACCAACAAACCTTAAAAATTACTAAAAAAAATGAACTTTCTCAACTGTAAATAGTATAATTCCAAATCTTGTCTAACTTAACAAAATCAACAGCGTTCATTATACAAATAATCTTTTTAAAAAACTAAATTTCAAGTTATTTTCTTTTTATTTGATCATTTTTACTACTCAGCTCTTGATGACCAAATTAACTTTTCCAAAAAAAAAATTAACCCACTCATCATAAAATTCGATAAAGCCCCTAAACCTTTAATCAAATCAAGGAACAAATGAATCAAAACGTACCTGGAAAAAAAAAAGCTCTCAAATTTCTCAAACTACCTTTCAACATCAATTCCTAATTGAAGCTCTAAGAAGCCTCTAACTAAAAAAATGAAGGCAAACTGAAATTTCAATTTGTTCTTTGAAGAAATTGAAACAAACTGCGTTTGTGGAAATTTTTAAAAATTGGAAGGAAAAATATTAATTGGAGATAAAAAGATGATCGCTGTTATTATACAGCTTTGTGCGTTTTTTTTCCCTTCATAACAGGCCTTGATATTGATGAGCCCTTCGAATCAAACGGGATTGTGTTTGATTGCTGTTGTATTTTTTTATTGATCGAAATCAAAGTATTTGGCCAAGAAAAAAACGTTTAAATGAAAAAGGCAATGGGTAATTTATATGTATTTGTATTAAAAAATTATTAAAGTCTTAGTAATTAGTTTAAAAAATAAGTATTAATAAAAAATGATTGAGTATTTAATTTAAAGTTAGCAATAAATTGAATTTTTGAAATATAATTTTTTTTAAAATAATTAAATGATGATGTGATAATTAACATGAAAAATATGATAATGTAAGGATTGATGTGAAATAAAATATTGATGTAAAAGATTTAATAAAATTTTAATTTATTTAACGAAATGTTAATTGATTTTTAGAAATTCTAAAAAAATCATTAAACTATAAATATATATATTTATTAAAATGATAAAAATATTTAAAAATTGTTAAGAACTATTGCAATAAAAAATCATATATATAATCATTGGTTTTGATAAAAATGAGATGGAGAGCTTGAATTATGATAGTGAATAGACTTTGTATGAGATGTGAGTTTGAGGGGTTTGATTAATATTAAGTTTAGTGTTGCTTAAGTAATGATTTTAGTTAGGAGTAATGACTAGAATTACCTCTGTGTTTTATTAAAATTGTCTATACTTTTAATTTATTTGACGTCATTTAATATGTGATCAATCTCTTGTGCCACCTACAGGGACTAAAAGCTAATTTATCAATATTTATTATTAAGTTATAGAAAGAACATCTTTATTAATCAAATAAAGAAAATGTCCGCCATCATCTTCAATCTTCTTCCCAAAAACCTGCAAGATCTAGAATTTTCAAAAACCTTCACCAAACTTGGTCAAGTGTTTGTCTTTGAAACCGTTATCAGAATCACCGGGAGGCTCATGAGGTGGGTTTTTGGTTCTGGTACAGATAAGTTGATTAACAAGGCTATGGATATATCATATTAGCACCAGATACATGAGATTCTTCTTTGAGTTAACTAATTTAATCAAATTTCATTCCATCTTTTGTTTAATGCTTGGAAGATGGTTCCTTCACATCTTACTGATCCTTTTTTTTTTTTCAACTTAGAACTCAACTTTTTTATTGTGATAAAGAAAAATCTTAAATTTAGCTTCGAAATCTGAAGCGTAGGTTAAAGGATTTAGCGACTAAAAATACAGAGGAAGGGGGAAGGGTAAGTGGAGAATTTCAATTTATGGGTTTCTTTTTACAGGAAGAGATGAACCCAGAATTTTTTTTCTTTAGTTTATGATCCCAAAATTTTTTATTCTTTTTTTTTTAAATATCAACCCATACTAATACTGAAGCAAATAAGTCCACAGTCCACACATTATCCACCATGAATAATTTGTGCAGTGCATAACAAAACATAAATCTATATAAATGAGAAATCAAACATCCACTCTATATCATCAATAGCCAACTACCTTTAGATTTTGAGAGTAGAGCCGAAAAACAAAGCCATGGATAAACTCATAAGGGCGCAAGCAACCATGAAAGCAAGCATCAAAGAAGCCTCGGAGAGATCAATTGTCGCAAATCCGTAAGTGTTTAAAAGAGAAAAAAATGAAAAAAAATAACGGCCTTTTTTCAGTTAAAGGATTGAGCAAACAACGGATCCGATTAGAAGGTTGGTTTAAAAAAAAATTTAGATAAAAATATAGGATCGAAAATAAGTTTAGACAATAAAATAAAATCAATTTAGACGATGTGTTGGGCCTCAATTAAGATTTTTTTGTCTAAATTTTCAAAGAAGAATTGTTTTAGCAGCTATTTTTCATGTTTTGCTGTTATTTTTTCGTTTTTTGTCACTATTTTGCTACTATCTTATTGTTATGTTATTAATGTTTAGATATTGTGTAATACTTGTTTTATTGTTAATTTTGCTTTTATTTTAAAGGAATTTGTTTGTTAAGTTTCACTTATCTTAATATTATTTAAGTATAAAGATTTTTGATTTATTTTTAATTTGTTAAAAAATATTTATTTTAATATTCTTTTAATGTATTTGGTGTATTATATTTTTTTTAAAAATTATAAAAAAATAAAATTAAAAACATTAATACGAGTCGACACTAAACGTAGCAATCAGGCCCAAAATTTTGTTAAAGTCTAATTCGAACCCGACCCGACCTGAGTTATGGACAACTCTAAGCAAATGTTATATATTCTCGAGAGTGTATCAACTTAAACGATAAACCCATAATACCAATTTCTAGAATTGGGAAGAATATCAATTAATTTTAGTTAATAAATTTTATTTTAGTTTCTCTTGTTTTTGTTTTTTGGAATTTTTACTACGTTGTAGAGACGAAGATGTTATAAATTGGGAGAAAATAATAATTATTTTATTTAATAAATTTTACCTCTAAAAAGAAAAAGGAAAAAATTTATACAAGTCCTTATTTTCTTACCATTTAGTTTTTTCATCTGGTCCAAGTGCCATATGGCATTTTTTTAGTTGTCCATGTGTTAACTAGAATTTAAAATCATTAGGCCAGATATCAGAAAACTGGATGGAACAAAAGTAAAGTTAGCAAATTGGACAAATTGAAAATACATATACCACATTGACAATTTTGTTAAAGTATTAGGGTAAATCTTGCCGTTATCCCTCTTAGAATAAGTAATGCAAGGGAAGTTGACAAGGTTGAATTGAAGTGTGGTAAAAGGTATATGTAGCATTTCCCTTGCAACTATAGTATATGTCTTGATTGGTGGTTCTAATCCCTACATCTGTATTTTTTATAATTAATATTGTATATAACATTAACACTTTTCCCATATTTACCCCACCAATTAAAACTCCCTCCTCTTTGTGGAGGTCAGGAATAAAATTTCGACACAAGAATAATAACTTTCATTAAGAGATTCATTGGTCATAAATAGACAACACTATGAAAACTTCTTCCAATAAAGAGTCTAATCTCCCCTCAACAACATTAAAATATTAAAAAATCAATACTCGTCGTTTACTATATTACTTGACTATTATTTGAAATATTATTTTAAGGTTATAAAAAAAAATACAAAATGCTTAATGAAAAAAAAAACTAAATTTCTCTTACACTTAAGATGCAAAAGGCTCAAATAAAATTATTGTTGTTGTTTGGGGTAATTTTTAATGGGTTATTATTTGAAAAATTTACAAATGTTTAACTCAGATTGGTTGTCTATATTTCCTGAGGTAATAATTCAACATCTTCCACATTCTTTTTCAGATCATTACCCACTTCTTATCACGACGAAAAGAAGAGATAATGAGCGGCCTAAAAGAAGTTTCAAATTCGAAGCTTGGTGGCTATTAGAGGAATCATTTATTGAGGAGGTACGATATATATGGGACAATCCAACTGGAGACTTGATAGAAAAATTGGAAAAAATAAGAAAAGGTTTGGATAGATGGGCGAATCAAATTCAACACAGTAGAAAGATAAAAAAGGAGAGGTTAACTGATAGATTGGTCGAATTGATGGAACCTGACATGGATGATGAAAACTTGGCAGAACTTATTGATATGAAGATCCAACTTAATTTTGAGATTGACAAGGATGAACGATATTAGGAGTAGAGGGCTCGAGTTAATTTGTTGCAATTTGGAGACAAGAATACTGCCTTTTTTCATAAACATGCGACTCAACGACTAAGAAGGAACCTCATTCGGAAAATGCAATTTGAAGATGGTAGAGAAACATAAGAGATTCGTAAAATGGAAGGAACTGCTAAATCTTATTTCCAGAATTTGTTTTTAGCTGGGATGAGGGGAAATTATGAACATCTGTTGACAGGAATTGATTGTTGTATTTTTGAGGAGGATAATTCTAGATTGACAGTGAGATACACAAATGAGGAAATTCGAGTGGCTTTATCAGAATTGGGCCCAATAAAAGCACCAGGAGAAGATGGGTTCTCGGCTTTATTTTATCAGAAGTGCTAGTTAATTGTTGGGGAGGATGTGTCTTCATTTTCTATACATCTAAATGGAGGTATAGACATTAGTTTAATTAATAAAACAAATATAGTGTTGATCCCAAAAATTCAAAATCCTTCAAATATTACTTATTTTCGGTTCATAAGCCTATGTAATGTGATTTATAAGTTGATGTCTAAGGTCATTGCAAATTATCTTCGTGTAGTCGTTGATAAATGTATTGACCTAGCTCAAAGCGCTTTCGTACCGGGGAGGTTAATTTCTGATAATGTGTTACTGGCTTATGAAATCCTACATACTTTAAAACAGAAGAAGAAGAGGGAAAAAAGGCTACATGGCAGTAAAGTTGGATATGAGTAAAGCTTATGATAGAGTTGAATGAAATTTTATCACAGAAATTATAAAGCGCATGGGTTTTGATTCAGGGTAAGTTGAGTCTCTAATGAAATGTGTTTCCATAGTTTCGTATTCGGTGGTTTTCAATGGTCATATTGAAGAGAATTTTCAACCCACAAAAGGACTAAGACAGGGTGACCCTTTGAGTCCTACCCTTTGAGTCCGTTCCTGTTTTTAATTTGTGAGGAAGGTCTTTCCAGCCTTATGAGACTTGCTATGCAAGGGAACATACTTAGAGGGGTTAAGGCAAGTAGAAGTCGGCCACAGATTTCCCACTTGTTATTTGCAGATGGTTGTATTTTATTTGGGGAAGCTACAGAGAGAAGAGCTCATTCATTTAAACAGATTTTGATTGAATACGAGAATTGTTTTGAACAATGTGTCAACTATTACAAATCTACAGTATTCTTTAGTACTAATACACAGGAAGGGGATAAAACAATTATATCTAAGGTTCTTGAAGTGCGTAGTTCTAATAACCTGGAAAGGCATCTTGGTCTGCCAAATATAGTAGGAAGAAAGAAGAAAATCTCATTTCAAATCTTGAAGGATAGAATGAAACAACAGATTGATAACTGGAGTGTAAAACATCTATCTCAAGGGGGGAAAGAGGTGTTTATAAAAGCTATTATTCAAGCTATTCCAACCTATACGATGGCATGTTTCCTAATCCCTAAGTCTTTATGTGCTGAACTAGAAGGTATTTTGGCAAGGTATTAGTGGCATAAAAATCGAGATAAAAAAGGTATTCACTGGTGCACGTGGAAATATTTATGCTCTTTGAAAGAAGATGGTGGTTTAGGCTTTCGTAATCTCGATAAATTTAATATAGCGTTATTAACAAAACAAGGTTGGTGTCTTGTCAATTTTCCTAATTCTTTACTAAGTAGTGTTTTAAAAGCAAAATATTATCCAAATTCGAATTTTATCAATGCTGAATTGGGGAATTTACCTTCGCTTACTTGGAAGAGTGTTTGGGTAGCTAAAGAGATTTTGGAGAAAGGATTATGCTGGAGGATAGGAACAGGGGATCGCATCTCTGTTTGGGATGATTTATGGATTTCGGAAGCTGAAAATGATAGATTGCATAATGAAACCACCAATGAGAGTATTAAGTTAGAATTAGATTTGATAGATGCTAATAATAGAAAGTGGAATACAGATTTAGTTTTAAGTACCTTCAATGAGGATACTGCTAAGAAAATTCTGCAGATCCCCTTGGCAGAGATAATCTACGAGGACTTCCAAAGTATGGAGAGGAGAACCGTCAGGCGAGTATTCAGTCAGAAGTGCCTAGAAGACTAATTCGGGTCCTAATAATAGTTTTATATAGACCGAGATTAGAAACTTCTATAGAAAATTATGGAATTTACAAATCCCTCCAAAAATTAAAATTAAAATTTGGAGAATTTCTTGGAATTATATTCCTACTCTATCTAAACTAAAGATTAAAAAAGTTGCAGCTGAAACTCTTTGTCCCCGATGTCACACTTCCGATGAAGATAGTAACCACATTTTTAGGTACTGTCCTACAACAACAGAAGTATGCTCAAATTTAGATTTTGCATGGGTATACAATAATAACATTCAAAGCTTATGGGAGTGGCTTATTTGGGTTTTTAGGCAGGGAAACAGAGACCAGTGTCGCCTTTTTTGCGGTGGGCTATGGTTAATCTGGAACCATAGAAATAGATTCATCTATAAGAGAAGATTACAACAGGTAGGGATATTTCTAAACAAGTCATCAGTTTTACAGCAGAGTTAAATGGAGTAGAGGAAAAAAGACTTTTTACCAACATTGACAGAGGTCATAAGCAGATGGAAAGAAGCACGAGGGTGATAGTTTATTTTGATGCGGCTTTTGATAGGAGAACCTCCAAATCTGCTTTGGGTTTAGTTGTTTGCAATACGGAGGGGGAGATTGTGGCCTTTAAGTCAAGTATTACAATGGGATTGGATATTCTGAATATAAAAAGAGACTCAAGAATAGTGATTAAGAAATGTCAAACCATAAACCAAGATAAATCGATTATAAGGGCGATAATCAGAGATATCCATAGCAAAAAAGTTTTTTTTTCAGAATATCGGGTTTCATTTCATTCCTGAAACAGAAAATGAGACTACCCATTTTGTTGCTAAAGAAGCACTGAGAAGATGAGAAGGGCATTACCTGTTGGGGCTGCATCCAATGCATATTCATCAGGAGAGGGAGCCACGGAGGTCAAGAGAACCAGACACAGGAGATTCAAGAATGCCCATTTTTTGATAAAGAAATGTTGTGAAAAGAAGAAGGACGACTGTTGGGACTGCATCTAAGGTATACTCATCAGAAGAGGGAGAGACTGAGATCAAGAGAGTCAGACGAAGAAAATTCAAGAAGATTTTAAGAGGATATTGGTAGATAAAAGATTTCATTGGGAAATGCTATCATAAAAGCAGGGCGGTGGATATGAAAGGACAAAGGCTAGTGATGTCCAACTATCTTGATTGACCGAACTGAAGATTAGTTTTTATTTTATTTTATTTTATTTTAAATTTTGAATTCTTTGGGTCAAGATTATTCGGGCTTGGCCTACTCTGTTATTGCTTTTGCTTATGTTTTCTTTTATTATGGTCTTAAGCCCAATTCTAGCTAAAACCTAATTTGTATTTTTTTATTATTTCTCTATATATAAAAGTCCAGTTGATTTTCAAAAAAAAAAACGAGGTTAAAATAATAATAAGAAACTAAATAAATGATATGCATAGTAATTTTTAATTCGGATTATAAAATTTAAAACCTTCATCATCATTACATAAACAATTATTTATTTTTAATAATTTATATATATTTATTATTAAGAAGTTAAATTTATTATACATAAAATTATTTATGTGAGATTGTTTCACCTTCAAATTTTCAATCTATATTTAAACTTTAATTTTCATAAATGAAAAATTTATAATGATTTGTAAAGAAAAAAGATTACATGTTAAAGCAAGGTAAATGTACAATTTACATTTTATTCATTTTTAAATATACAATTATATAGAATTGGATTTTAAAAATGGAAATATTGATACAAATAATTACGTATTTATTTTGAATAAGGATTTTTTTTAAGATTTAAAGGTGTAAAAAGTACTCAAACTTAACTTTTTTTTACTCAATTGGGTACTTGAATTTTCAAAATGCATAAAAAAAACCTCAAATTTTTTCAAAAAAACGATCAAGCCCTTTTTTTTGCACTCAATTAGGTACTTGAACTGTCAAAATATATATAAAAAAGTCTTTTGATCATTAACTTTAACAGTTAACCATTAAAGTTAATTGCTCCTAAATTTTTTTAGTTAAAGTCACTATGTGTCACAACCATGATATGACACGTGGCAAAAAAGATAAAAAATAAAAAAATAAAATTAATAATTTTTAATAAAAAATATAAAAATATTTAATTTTTATTAAAAATTATAAATACAATAAAGATTAAAAATAGTAATATTTTACAAAAGTTGTAAAAAATTATAAAATATATAGAAATATAGAAAAAATTATAAACTTTTATAAAGTCGTAAGAAAATTATAAAAAAAGTAAAAAAATTGTAAAATTTGTAAAAAAAATATAAAATTTATTGTACCAAAAGAAGCATTTTATTAATTTTTTTATAACTTTTATTGATTTTATTTTTTATTAATTTTTAAAACATGTTATGTTGTGTTGTGGCACGTGATTGCTTTAACTGAAAAAAATTGGAAGTCGTTAACTTTAACGGTTAACGGTTAAAGTTAATGGTTAAAGCCTAAAGGACCTTTTTGATAAATTTTATAATTTTTTTATGATTTTTATAATTTTTTACATTTTTATGATTTTTATATATTTTACTTTTTTATTAAAATTTAATACTTTTTATAACATTTATTTATTTTTTTATAATTTTTTGCCACATGTTACGTCGTGGTTGTGATACGGGGTGGTTTTAACTAAAAAAATTAGGTGCAATTAACTTTAGGGCAATTAACTTTAATGTTCAACTATTAAAGTTAATGTCAAAATGACTTTTTGATACATTTTGACAATTCAAGTATCAAAATGAGTGTGAAAAAAAAAACAAGGGCTTACTTGCTTTTTTTTGAAAAAGTTTGAAGGTTTTTTTATGTATTTTGAAAGTTTAAGTACTCAATTGAGTGAAAAAAAAGGACTTAATTGTTTTTTTTTAAGTTGAGGGTGTTTTTTATGCATTTTAAAAGTTTAAATATCTAATTAAGTAAAAAAAAACAAAGACTTAATTACTTTTTTTGAAAAAGTTTGAGATTTTTTTTACATGATTAAGCCTTTGATTTACAAATGGAGTGGGTAAAAGTATCATAAAGGTTTAATATTAAAAATTGGATTGTATTTTGTCTTCTTTACTAAAAAAAGATAATTTAATACCTATACAATATATCAGAGAACAAATTGGTCACTTCTTTTAAAAATTTAATCTATTTGTACTATTAAGAACTAGTGCGACTGATTAAATAATCAAATAATGACGCATGAAATGTTATATGTACCTCATATCAACATATAATAATTAATTTTTAATAATAAAAATCTTAACAGAATAAACAATTTTTTTATTTAACACACAAAAATTAATTAATTTATTTTTTTAAGTTAAAAAAACTATTAGTAGAAAAGCTTCATGATACTTTTATTGAAATCATTCAAATTAGGCTAAACCCTGAATATCCTTGCCTGCAAAAAGAAACCGAAAGAGAAAAATTAAGAAAATAGTAGTATTAAAACGAAAAGCGAATGATGCAAAGTTGCAAGCTCCGGGCATCCCGATGTGGTTACGATCTCGTGCGCCACAAACAAACAAAAGAATTTCAGGCACTTCAATACATTGCACGACACGTGTGGTGGGCTCACTTACAGGAGCAGTTAACTATGTCATTTGTATCCGTCAGATCATCTTACTTTCCCCAGCGAATCTTCATATTTCATCCGTTGGATTGCACCAGGTTTGACAGCAAAAGGGAACACATGTGGATCCTCTCGTGTACATATCTTTATTGTAATTATTATTACTATTATTTGGTGTAATTAAGTATATTAGTGAATTAGATTTCTTTTTATAAAAGAAAAAGAAAAGCTGAGTCAAACTAAACGACAAAACAGAGCTGTAAAATAAATAGGTCTGTGAACTGCGAGGAATCATTACTCGGAGCATGTCTTTTCTAGTGGGGTCCACGTTTTTTGGACCCACTAAATCATAGAGTTTGACGGCCTTATTCGACGCCGTTTAATTTATTGTATGGCTCTACCACAAAGGACGTGGCAAAGCCAAAATTTCAAACTTCTTGCGGTATAATAAATTATTTACAACCATTGATTGCGTAAAACAATGCAAAAATGTTTTCGCCAGCTAATATTTTTGAGTGAGCTATACGCAATATAAAATTGAATTAATCTATTTAGGTATAATATTAAATATATTGTACATTTTCATGACATTTTTTTAAGGGAAGAATGAATTTCAGACTTCAAAAATAAAATTATTAAAAAATTACCATGAATCACAAATATAAATAGTAAAATTGATGTGAAAAATATTCAAAAAAATTAAATTAATTTTCGTAATGTTTTTAATTTACACGCATTCTCCAAGTTAAAGGAGTAGGAATATTTTGAAAATGGAATTTTATTTTTTACCTTTATACTTTTAAATCAATAAAAATAATATTTTTATCAATTATCATATAATTATTGATAAAAGAGGTGGATTTTTAATTTTAATAATCCGAAACACGTTTTTTTATATTTCGTAAAACATACGAACCTACACAGATATAAACAATCTGTATAAAGAAAGAGTAGAAGCATTACGGTTTTTTTCTCTGCCGGAAGTAGTAGTACGTTAGTGAGCAGGCTTTGATCCCTTAAAACAAATAGCACCATGTTTGGATCAATCCAGAAGCAACTTTGGCTGTGTCTCGGAGTCCTTAAACACCGACGGCATAGTAATAAGTTTGCAAAAGTTAAAAGCAAACAGATCTTTAGGTTCCCTCTCCTAGCCCTTAACGATTAACGTCGTTCAACGCAACAGGACAGAAATTTTAGAAACTAGAAAAATTGGCGTTTACAAAGACGTTTTTGTTCAGCATTGTGTTCTTCACTTTTTCGGTTTTTTTGTGCTGATTACACTATTTAAGAAAGGGCAAAACCGTAATACACTCTTTCAAGAGCTTTTTTTTTTCCTTAACACAACTGGAATTTTTATGGTCTATCTTCAATGCACCATTTTATGGTCTGAATTCAAAGACTTCTTTTTTCTTTTTTTTCAAGTATATAATCTAGACTCGAGAATTTTAAGTGTGATATAATTATACGATATAAACTGTAAAAAATATTATAATACGATATAATATATAATTTAATGTAAAACATTAATACGGCTATTACAGTATAAAACATGCAAATATATGATAAAAATTATATAATATAAAAGTTATTAATTTATATTTATATTTATATTTACATGATTATAAAAATGCAAAAATACAAGATTTTCAGTAAAAAAAGAGAAAATAAAATAAAAAGTTGATGAAGGGGGAGGACAATTAAAAGCAAAAACGTGGGGCAGATCAAGTGGACAACAATTGCCGTGCACAGCAAGCGTGACTGCTGCATATAAAAGAAACTCTGTTTCCTTTTGTCTTCAGCTCTAAAACAGGAATGGAATATACACTGTTTAAAGAAACATATTATTATTCATACAGTTGGATAATAATTTGATTATAAATTATTAGGGAGCTAGATAAACAGTAGAAAAAATAATTTATTTTTTTTGTTTCGTTTATTAATTCAAGTAAATTGTCAATATAATTTCATTTACTAACCATACTAAATCTTAAGCCTTTTTAAATGAATGGTACATTTATTTGTGGTTGGTGTGAAAATAATAGTGATGCAACGATATTTTAGTGTAAAAAAAAATTAAATATATTACGCAGGAGATAAATATCTATCCAAAAAGACTTTAAGATATATTTTAATTCGTTTAATTTATCAAAAAAATTATTTATTAATCCTATCTCTCTTTAAATAAATAATACTTTTATTTATAATTAGTATAAAAATAATAATAATTATAAAATTAAATGCTTTAACTATAATGTAACTTGAAATAAAATAAAAAAACTAAACATACCACATAACTTATAAACATAATCTAAAAGAATCCTAAGACATATTTTAATTATTTTAGTCTATCGAGAAAAATTCGTTTATTAATAACTTAAATGCTTGTTTTGAGTCGGTTTACTGTTTTATTGTAATATATTATTTACCGCCTATCAGTAACTTTTACGAGGTTATCAACAGCATTCAAGCTCACAAAGGTATACGGTGGACACTGTTTTCTACGAACCACATCTACATCGTATAAAAATACGTATATCACTCTTAATGATTAGAGAGAAGCAGAGAAAGAGTATATCAGAAGCCTCAGTCGTCTACTATTTCCCTGATTTTGATGCATTTCAGAAGAAGCAAAAATAAATTAACTAAAAAATTTAATAAAAATGGCAGGAAAAAATATATATTGAGAGTTTATATATGTTTTTGCTAAGCCAGACTATCATCTCATTCTCATCTGCATTTTGGGTGTTCTTTTTTCCTCTCTCCTTCCAAGTTTTAAGAGAAGAAAACCAGGTGGGTTCTTTTCAATTTTCGCCATTTTGTATTTGTTTTAGCTCTTTTATTTTTATTTTTTTTGATCAATCTGCATTTTTTAGCATCTGGGTGTTAAAAAGATTGGATCTTTATTTGAAACCAGTTTGATTTTCAAGGTACTTTTTTTCCCTTCATGTTTTAACTTTGACTTAACTGATGTCTATGTTGGTTTTGATGCATGCGATGTCTTTTTTTTTTTTGCTAAATATTAATGCCTTGTCCATTTTTCGAGTACCCATTTACTTTTTTTTGGGGGGGTAAATTTTGCATCTTGTTTCGATCGTGCTTTTTGTTTGAGTTACTTCTTCATCATTTTTTTAAGAATCTGTTCTCAGTCCTCCATCTTCAAAAAGCTCCTTAAATCTGTCTGATTTTTAGAAATCTTTGAAATTTTTTTGTTAATGATAATCTGGGGTTTGGTTAATGTTGATCATCAAAATCTATGCTAGCCACATTTCTGTACTGCTTCTTTGTAGAGTTGGATGTAAAATAAATTATTGGCTTTATTGTTTATTTGCTTTGTTTATTTACAAGTTCACTGTTGCATATCAGCTATATGAAAGGGTCGCCCCCTTTTGTTGATTTGGATTTACCTTTACCACATTAAACGAACTTATTGAGGATTAGTTTGCTTCATTAGATTCTTCATCGGTGCTCAAAAATGTC
Source organism: Gossypium hirsutum (assembly GCF_007990345.1). NCBI lineage: Eukaryota > Viridiplantae > Streptophyta > Magnoliopsida > Malvales > Malvaceae > Gossypium > Gossypium hirsutum. The sequence goes on along the minus strand of NC_053428.1, from coordinate 12,443,947 downwards.
ATTAGATGAATCTTTAATGACATTTTCAAGTTTTCTTTTTTTAATCTTCATCTTGCATTGTTGATATGATTCAAGGATCTTGTACTGTTCCACTTTTTCTAAAGGACTGTCAAACTTTTGATTTTTGAGGTGAAATTGTTATGATATTATTCTGCTTATTGGCTATTGCGATGTTGCTTTCCAAAAAATGCTCATAATTTTGGGGTATAATCCTCTGGGCTTTTGTTTTTCTTTGGGTGGATAAATGGATGTTCTTTATACTCTTTTTCATGGGGCATTTCCTTTCATGGTATTTGTTTTGTTATGGTTTTGGCATCAATGGCATATGTTTTATATTAATGTGTTCTTGATTCTAATGCAGTAAGGAGTTGCTGGCTTTCTTGCTAAAAGGTTGTGGTTTTATAGATAATGCAGTGTGAGAAAACATACTTCATAGGCAAGTTCAATGGATGGTAGTGTGATGGCTGATCCTGATCCAGACTCGTCTACATTGGGTTTAAGGCATATTAGCAGCTCACTATTCAATATTCCTGGTTTCCTTGTTGGGTTTAGCACTAAGGGATCTTCGGATTCTGATGCTGTACGAAGCCCTACATCTCCTCTTGATTTGAGAGTGTTTGCGAATTTTAGCAACCCCTTTACTGTTAGGTCTCCTAGATCATCATCTCAAAGTGGTTGTCAAAAGAAGTGGGATTGTAGTAAGATAGGCTTGGGCATTGTGAATTTGCTTGCCGATGATATTAAACCAGATGGTGGAGACCTTGATTCTCCAAAGAGAATGAATATAGTATTCGGACCACAGGTGAAGACTAAGTTTCCTTATTCATCGAGGTATTCCCGTGAATACCTTGGTAATTCCATGAAATCCAATTCTTTGCCTAGGAATTACATAATTTCACAGCTTTTCCAAGCCAGAAAATCCAGCACCAAGTCAGCAGATTACTTTGGAAATGAAGAAGTATCGGTTGAACCCAAAACAGATCTCGGGCTTTCCCCTTCATTTATTTCCTCTAGTGAAAACCTGAATATGAGTTCCGAAAGTTTTTGTTCAGAAAATGCAACCTTCAGTACTAACAGTTCACCTCTGCCAATTGGCAGACCTTTGCAAGTAGATAATTCTTTGGTAAGTAAACCAAGTTCACTTCCTATACTCCTCAGCCATAGCATGGTGTCTCTTTCCACACATGAGATAGAGCTTTCCGAGGATTATACTTGTATAATTTCTCACGGTCCGAACCCTAAAACAACTCATCTTTTTGGTGACTGTATTTTGGAATGTCACAACAATGAGTTGACCATTTTTGACAGAAAAGTGGAATCCGGTACCAATGTGCCCCCACCAGCTAGGAGCAGAGAGACTTCAACACTTCACCTCTCTGATGAGTATTTGAGCTTCTGTTACACTTGCAAGAAACAACTAGAGAAGGATGAAGAAGTTTACATGCACAGGTTTATACACTTCGTATCCACTTTCAACTTTTACTTCTGGTTGCAACTCTATGTAATGGCTGAGACTGTTTTTACTTCTGATTCTTGCAGAGGTGAAAAGGCATTTTGCAGTTTCGATTGCTGCACTGAGGAGATTTTTGCGGACGAGGAAATGGAGAAAACTTGTAATAATTCCTCATCCGACAGTTCTCCAGAACGGAGCAATGATGAAGATGTCTTCCTAATGGGTATGTCCATTAACATGTAATGGACTATTGTTGTGAAAGCTTTTTGCAGGCATCCATGCCCAGAGTGATAACATTAATTAACTGGGATGATCATCTGTTCATAAAAAGAGCTGTTTATGTGAATCTATCTGCAGCCATGGATGATCGGAGCATAAATCACAAGTCATGGATAGCACAGCATAGAGTTTAATTTATAATCCGGAGATAGATATAATATCATTAGACTGTTGCATTATAATTTTAATTAGATGAGTTAGTAGCGGCTGGAAGCCCCATCTCATCAGTTTTCTTTTTATTATATCTTTTTTTGTTATTGTTGCTTTTGTGTGAGCTGTTGCAGAAACTTTGGAACTTGACAAACTCATTGTTGAATCTTGAATGCATTCGACATTCACTGGATTAACCTTAGTTGTCTGTAATAAATTCTTGTTTATGAATGTTAGTGGTTTAATCTTGTTCCTGGTTCAGTGATGCAAATCTGGGTTTTCACGGTTCACTTGGTAATGCTGAAGAAGATCGTCACAGGTTAAATGTATCTCCTATCATTGGTGTCTCAATCTCAGATCTCAATCTCAGAACCAACTATACTTTTTGTGGAGCGCTGTATGTTACGTGGGTGAGTGTTGTAATGGTGAGACATGAGTATGTTTATTCTGGATGTGTTTGATACAGTGGTTGAAGTCTAGTGCTGGATTTGCTAACCTGGATATGGTAGCCTAATCTTCAGCACCAATCTTGCAAGAGCTTAGACAAAGGTGAAACCACTTATTTGATTTCCAGGGAAGGGGTTAGAATCTTGCTCTTCGAGTGAGTGTTAGCAGATTTTCGGTTTTTTGTTTATGGTTTTCTCCAACTCGATTTAATATGACTTATGGAATAACAAAGAAAAAGGAAATAACACAAACAAATAATTTATAATTGTTTTAATGGATGCAAAGTCAAAAGGCACTCACATCGGGTTGAAAAGCATTGCATCTTTTCTGCATGCATAATTCTTCTAACGTTTGCTTTGCACAACGTGAAATAAGAACCATGGAATTTGGTGTTTGAGGCAAAATTAATCATAATCAACTATCCTTTTAAAAAATAAAAAATAATAATAGAAGAAGAACAATGCAAATGAAATGGTCCAATGCACTCATCTGTATCATTAACAAGTGTCAAAAAAAGAGGGTGTTATAGCCACAATGCACTCATCTTTATAGCCATAATGACTTGTTAAAAAGGTGATATCTGACCTAATATTAAGATTGTTCACTATTTGCTTATTATTAAATATTAATGAAACTTCCATCAAGGAAAGGAGATTGGTTATAGGTTCAAAAGGCCCAAAAATAATAAACACAAAGAAGTAGAAAAGACCGACAGAAGTCAAGCTCAGTAGCCCACAAATGGAAGAACACCCTCAAACAAGAAAAAATATTTATCAGAGCTAGCTTACCGGATACATCAAAATTTTAAAAAAAATGGACAAGAAAGAACTACTTCAATATACGATCTTGCATGTTAAAAGCCTCTATCATTCACTATATTAACATGACTACTCAAATTTTAATGTTTATCAATATACGAAGAACAAATATTTATTCGACCATCTGAGCTATAATTTTGTACAAACATAGGAGGTTATGAAAAAGAAAAAGTAAGATTATACACTAAAACAATTTGCATGACGTGGCAACCTGACCGGCCTGTATGTTGAAGATAAAAAGTTTCACTTCTTCTTACGTGGCAATTTGGCATTGGGTTTAGAAGCTGTTGAATCTCGATGCTGCATGTATGGATCTGTTTTTGTGGACCCATATCTCTATTCCAAATTACCCATTTGCCCTCTCATGTCTAACATTATATATTACTCGATAAATTTTTTTTAATTAAGAGTAATTCTTTTTTATTAAAAAATGAATTACTTTGATAAAATTTCACCACTCTTTCAAAGCAAAACAATCTACTTGACCGTGTCAAGAAACAGTTCAATGCACTAATCTTTTTATTTTCATAATTAAATTTATATTGAACTTAAGTATAATGATTATATATATCTTCAACTGTAACAATTGAATTAAATTTAGGGTTAGTATTTAATATATTTCTAATTTTTTATTATTTTACAAGTAATTTTAGAAATTAATTTTGTGTCTCTATGTTTTTAAAATATTTATTTTTTAATATTTTATTATATTCGTATAAGATATTTTTTAATTTCTAACCCTAATTGTAAAATTTAAAAACTCTGATAAAAATATACCAAATGTTTTTCCTAATTTATATGAGATGCAATAGAAAAATACCAATACTTAAACGCACGCACAAATATCCCCCCAAGAAAATTCTCAAATCTACTACACGAAAAAGGAAAAAAAAATTGAAAATTTTATATTTTATAGAGTGGAAGAAGGATTTTCCTCGTAATTATCACAAACTAATAGGGGCATTTTTGCCTTTCAACGAGCTTTCACTGACGGAAATTAGAAAAAAGAAATGAAGATAGAGCAAAGTAGAGAGCAGGTGAGCTTCTTTCTTTTTTTTTCTCAACTTCCCAGAAAAGTTCAAAAAAAAAAAAAAGAAGGGAAAAAAGATAGAAATGGGTTTCGTGATAGGGAGCTCTTGCTATTTGCAAACTCCCATTTCCAACTGTCAGCTACTGTTTTCTTCTTCTTCTTCTTCTTCTTCTTCGCAATCCGTTATCTTTAACCTAAGAAATGCAGAGTCCAAAAGAAGAAGGAGAAGCTTCAGGCCTCCAATGGCTTCTCTGTCCCATCAAGACCCAAAGGACCACGTTTCCCGTAAGAGGAGGGCGGTTCTTCTTGTGGGTATTTCCATTCTTCCTTTCCTGCAACTCAGAGCCAACGCTGTCGAGGGCTCCGCCTTAAGTAAGCCTCATTCTTTTTTGAAGTAATATTTTTGTTTTCTTTCAACATTTGATCCTTTTAATCATATTACTGAACTTCTTGAAATGGGTTATTGTTTTAATTAAACCATGTCTAGAAGTTGTACTTGAATGAGTAGGCAATGCTTTAGTTGGAGCAATGTTCTTTTGAATTTTATGGTTTTATTGTTTTCACATCTTATAGATTGGTTCACGCATATCCTGAGTTCTAGTTAAGATGAAGTAGCTTTTGTTATGGATGCAGAGAAATTAGATAAAAGTGGATATAATTTCCTAATCGATTTTGTCTTGTCATATCTTATCCATATCCTTACACACCCATGCAAACGTTACTTCTATGTTTTTTTCCCTGATATACGTGTCAGATTATCACCCTTTAGTCATTTTTGCTACATCAATTTGATTTGGATGCATTGAGAGCACAGATATCTAATGTTTTTGCTCACAGGAGTGATGTTCTACTGTAATTTGTGTACTTAAATATATTCCTTTTGGACTTTTTTGGGTAAATAATATTGGTTTCTTGAAAAAAATTGTAGCAAGGTTCTGCTGATGGTTGTTCTGCACTTTGAAGTGATGTTCAAACATAGCAGTTAACGGGCCTGAACCTGATGTCAATTTAGGCACTCAACTTTAGCATCATACTTAAATGGGTTCTATTTTGCCATCGGGACTTCTCTTTGTTAACTTTGTAATGCTGTTTGGTATTTTTCTAATTTTATACGGACATGTGTTGTGGTAGAAAAAGAAATAATACATGTTGAGAGATTGCTATATATGTATTTTGGTTTCAGCAATCTATCTCTGATAAGGTAAGCTTCTTTAAGGTTCAAAGTATAAAAGTGATGGATGAGCTAGATGAACTTACCATTATATTATTAGTGTTAGAAATAGATGATTAGATGGACGAATCTTCCATGATAAGTGCAAGAGATTGCTTAGCGGAGAAAAGTAGAAGTAGATAAGAAGGAATACTGGAGCTGCAAATGGCAGTTGCTTGTGGGGAAGCTCTGGCACTAATTGCCTTTATTTTGATTTCTTTTCTTTTTGCCCTTATTGTGTTAAGAATTCTGTTTTGGCTTTTATTACTATGAAATAATTGAGTTAAATATTAAATTGGTCCATCCCCTTCCAGGGAAAAAAGGGAAACATTCCTCCGAGTGGTAGTGGAACAACTTTTAGGACTGTTTTGTCAGTAAAAGTTCAATGGTCCATGAAATTAGTAAGAGGTGACCTGATTGAGAATTTAGTAAAATGCTGAGTGGTTTATTTTGGTATTTGAACAAGTCACCTTTCATGGAGAAGAAATCAGGTATGAACTCACAGTTTCTGTACTAATTGGCTTGAGGTATAATTGCAAGTGAAGCTTGTATAAGTTACTTATTGCTTTCATATTCAAAACAAGTTCTTATGCTCATGCTTGTTCTTTTCGAATTAATTCGCGTATCATTTTCTTTAAATTTCATATATATTGGATCTCTTATCAGGGTCCTATATGCATTCTTCTTCTTAAGTCCCTTTTAGGGTTGGTCTAATAACTGTTCACCTTCAATTTCTTTTTTCATTTATTCATCTTTTTTTCATAAGAAAATGTGACAGAAAGTGAGCTAAACAAGCCAGAGGAAAACCAAAAAGCAGAGGTTTGAGTCTTACTTGCTTTATTATCCCATTCAGTCTATTTGCTTTAATTATGTTTATTTCTTGACTTTTTGACTAAGTTTCGAAATTCTTAACGGGGTAGCTTCCATGGACAGGAAGAACGGGGAGGTTCGCCATCAAATCCCTTTCTATCTTTTCTGAATGGTCTTGGGATATTTGGAGTCAGTGTGCTTGGTCCGCTCTATGCTTTGCTTCAGAAGGAGAAGAAAGAAACTGATCAAGCCCTAGAGTCAGTAAGTCATCACTTACCTTCAAATTCAAATTTTGTTACACCATAAGATGGTTTTGAGCATTTAAGAAGAGTTAAAGAAGTTATGGGTACTCAGACCCTTTTCAACCTATGTTACTTGGACGTGGGTGTGTTCAATTTTTTCATAGTTTTTTCATGTATTTGGAGGGTCGTATACCCTCCATGTCAAAACCTGCGTCGGACTCAGATACTTAAGTGAAAATGAAGAATCATAGCAATATAGTTTACTACAATATTATTGTCTCTCCCAGTCCTCAGACTACTTTTTCCTCAACTTCCCTACTTCCTATCAAGTATTCCCTTTTCCGGATAGAGAAAAGTAAAGACAAAAAGCAAAAGATTAGATAGCAAAGAATGCTTTTGGTTTTTCTCACTTAATGTAATATTTTGCCGTTCTTAATTAATTTCGACTTCCATTTCCATGGATTAGTTTAAAATTAATTTTGCATTGATTGGAACACGCAGATAAAGATCAAATTGAAAGAAAAAGAAGCTGCAATTGTCTCAATGGAGAAAGACTTTGAATCAAAACTGCTAAATGAACGCGAAGAACGAACCAAGCAACTTAAAGAGGCAAAGGAAGAAAAGCTGTCTATAATGGATCAACTAAATTCAGCTAACAATACAATTGCAGGCTTAGGGCAGGAACTTAAAAATGAGAAGAGGTTAATTGAGAACCTTAAAGTTCAAATTGACATTCTTCAAAGCAACCTCTTGAAGGCCGGGGAAGAAAAAAGATCTCTTGAACAAGAATTGAAGGAAAAGCTTGATTTAGTGGGCGTCTTGCAAGAAAAAGTAAACTTGCTCCGTTCAGAACTCAAAGATAAGGAAGGTAACATTCAAAAGCTCAGCTCATCCATTGATGAAAAGGAATCAGAGTTAAAGAACGTAAACACTGCTTATGAGAAAACTAAGGAAGAACTTAGGAAAGCAAATTCAGAGATTGGAGGTTTGAAAGAAGAATTACTGAGAAATCAAAGTGAACTTGAGTCGAAAAATGCTGCGGTGGATGAATTAAATGCAAGGATAAGTTCTTTAACAGTTGAAAGAGATAATTCTAGGCAGGAATTTGGTGCTCTTCAAGAGGATTATAATAATCTCAAAGTGTCTTCTGAAAATAAGGCGGCAGCAGATGCAAAGCTTTTGGGGGAAAGAGAAAAAGAAATTCACTTGCTAAAGGACCAACTCAAGCTTGCTGTAAATGATGCAAGTAAAAATAAAGCAATTGTTGTGGATTTGGAGAAGGAAAGAGAGAACCTGAAGAAAGCACTGGAAGTGGAATTGGAAAATTTAAAGAAGCTGAAAGAAGAACTCCTAGTTGCTGAGGAAACTCTTGCAAAGTCCAAAAGTGAGGCTTCTGATCTGTTCAAGCAACTTAAGAACTCACAAACACAATGTAAAGAGCTTGAGTCAGAGGTTTCAAGGGTTAGGGCTGAGTTTGATGAAAAACTAAGACTTCAAGGCAGCCTTGATGAGGCAGAGCAAAGTGGCAAAGTTCTTGCCAATGAGCTTGCAGCTGCGAAAGAGCTTCTTAACAAAACCAGGGAGGAGGTGCAGACATTTTCTCATGAGCTGGCATCTATGACAGAAAATCGTGACAGCCTTCAGAGGGAATTGGTAGATGTCTATAAAAAGGCAGAAACTACAGCTGATGATTTGAAAGAAGAGAAAGCGATTGTTTCTTCCTTAAAGAAAGAAGTACAGGCTTTGGAGAAGCAGATTTCGAAGGACAAGGAAGCAAGAAAATCACTTGAAAAGGACCTGGAAGAGGCTACCAAGTCACTTGATGAGGTGAACCAAAATATACTGAAACTTTCTAAAGATCTTGAAAGCGCTAATGCTAAAATATCTAGTCTCGAGGATGAGAAAACGGTGCTGTATAAAACACTTACAGAGCAGAAGAATGCAGCTAAAGAAGCCCGAGAAAACATGGAAGATGCCCACAACCTTGTCATGTCACTTGGCAAAGAAAGGGAGAGTTTGGAAAAGCAAGCGAAGAAACTTGAGGAAGAATTGTCATCCGCCAAGGGTGAAATACTACGGTTGAGGAGTGAAATAAATACATCCAAAGTTGCTGTAAACAATGAGCTTGGACAGGAAAGTGACAATGAAGGTGAAGCAAAAGTGACAGTCAGTTCAAGGAAAACTACCAGAAGGAGAAAAAGTAGCTCACAATGAGGTTCACAAGTAACCATCCTGAATTATAATATTTTATTATCCTGGATTTGATTGTTGCTTGTCAATTTTTGGCAATATCATTGTATTGTTGTTACATAAATCTGACATCGAGAATGGTAATTAAGGAATTTGCTTATATGTATGTAAAGATCCACTGTATGCTATTTAAGGAATTATTTAGCAATACCATTGTATCATTGTTATATAAATCTGACACCAAGTATGCTATTTTAGGAATTTTTTTACATTCTTTACTTCATACTGATGCCAAAGTACCAACACACGTTCTGAACCATTTTCTTCTTTTCTCATGCATTTCTCCCTTTGCATCAGTTATGCAAATATAAATAAATTAAGAATGCTAAAATTTTAAATATAAGTATGATACATGTCATGCTAATCTTCATTTACAAAGTCACATTAATCATGTTTTATGTTTATTATATTCACTGTATCATGTATTTGTATAATGTTGTGTGCATAAAATTTTTTTTAAGATATTATTTAGTGATACATAAAAATGTGAAGTAAATTTTTAATTGGTTATTAATATTTAAATATTTGAAAGATTTAAAATGGGTTATTAAAAATGGTTTTTAAGTAAATTTATGTGATAACGAACTTAATGAGAATTTTTATAAAGTTGTAGAAGTATTAGCTATCAACACAATTAAATAGTTGGTAAAAACCATATTATATAATTAATTTAAATTTTACTTAATTGTAAGGTTATAAAATTTTCCCAAAAAATTTTAAAAATTAAATCTCTTACTAACTCACACTTCCTATTTGCTACTCTTCTAAAAAGAAACTATATATACAATTAGTTTTGTTTCTTTCACTGTTATTTTTTATTCTAATTATTAATGTATAAATTAATTAATTTGTGAACGATCCAAATCCAAATCATAATAATAAAAAATAAATAGTAGCTTTTAAGACTTATAAAATTTAATAAATAATTACGAAGGTATGAGTGTCGACCACAGTGGGAATCGAACCCACGGCAAATCTAACCAAATAATTTTTAATAAAATTGAACTGAAAACAGAAAAACAAATATGTGAATTTATTAGATTTTTTCATTTTAATAAAAATTAATTAAAACCTTCATTTTAAATCCATCTCCAAAGAAAGTTCTTCCATTGGAGGCCAAAAGTTTGTATTTCTTTAAATTGTAAAAAAAAAAAAAGTTTTGTTAAAACAAAAATTGCAGAATTCGCTAGTATACGGTTTCCTCGTCTCTCGCTTGTATCGATCTCGATTTCCAGTATTTAATCTTCACATTTTCTTTGTTTTGTTTTTGTTTTCTTTCTTCAGGACTCACTGATTTACCAGATCCGAGTTCGTCAAGTTTCGATTTTGGGTACACTAAAAAGTTTTAAGGAAAAAAATAGCATCGAAGTCAGTTTTAGCATTGTTTGTTTGAAAACTGGGTTTTTCTTTAACTTCGAAAAGCTTCAGTGGGGCAATCAATGGTTTTTTGCTTTGATCCTTGTAATTTTCTAAGAATTGGGGTTTCATAGAAGAATTATTAAAAGAAACTAGTATTTTTAGGATCTGGCGCTTGGATATAAGGAAAATTTACAATCGTATTAAGGAATTGGTTTGGAAATTCTTTGAGGTTTTTGCTGATCTTGTGTATTCGGAAATTGAAAGTTGTATTTCAATTGTAGTCATGTTCTATGGGGCGATGATATGGGATCCTTGGCTTATTGTAGCCCAAATTGTTTGCCTTCAATGCTTATACTACCTCACCCTTGGAGTCTTTTTGTCCTTTCTTGTTGGCACCCATGTTTCTCATATGAGCTTAGTCTATTTCTTTGACTTTGCTACTATTACATCCTCAACCGTTGTTGGCTGGTGTGTCATTGCTTCCTTTCTGTTCAGCTCTGTTGCAGGGTGAGATACTGAGAATATAGTTCCCACCTTGATTTTTAACTGCACTTCATTTTATGCTTGTCTATTTAACTTTTGAATACAGAAATGGTTGGTTCCTATATGATGCCTTTCGGATGTAGTAATTTTCAGATTTCCTTGGATACGAGTAATTGTTGCCATAAAAGAATAAATAGTATTAAAGTTAAGCCTAAGTCTTATTTTGCTTGACAATGGGCTGTTTATTATTAGAAAATCTATATGTTTCCTACTGTTGCCTCAGCATTGTACCCCATCCTTGTAAAATCTGCTGGTTGCTTATGATTGAACTATATAATCCCCTTTTCTTTTGTTTCATCCGTTGCTATAGGTTGTAGGACTGGATTTGATCAATAAATGGATTATATTGTACAACTGTGATGTTCCGTGATGGTCCGTGTCGTCAGTTTTATGATATGTACACTTTTTCTGATACTAAAAACTTGGATTTAGAAATCTTTGCATATGCATTTTGATGTCGAAATGTGAGAAATTTGAATGTCGAACTGTTTTCTTAAGGATATCTATAGTTAAGCTTTAAAGTAATTACGTCTCTGCCCAAGGCATTGTATCTGTTATTTTTTGCTGATTCAGTTTGTGTTTGGCATGAGGGAGGTTTTACTTAGTTGCGAATTGATGGCCAGAGGTAGATATCACTTCTAGGAAGATATTACCTCCATGAAAACTTGGAATAATACTCCACAAAGAATTTTGGAATAATGATATTAGGCATTTTCTAAACTTAGCTTATTTTTAACTTGCGTTTTTGCTTTATTTGGATGTATACAGAGCTGGATACATGATTTATCTGATTGAAAGGGCAAAGAAGTGCTTAGATTTTTCAGCCACCCTCTATATTATCCATCTTTTTATATGCCTTGTATATGGAGGTTGGCCTTCCTCTGTAACCTGGTGGGTTGTGAATGGTACTGGAGTTGCAGTGATGGCTTTGCTAGGTGAATATTTATGCATTAAACGGGAACTGAGAGAGATTCCTACTCGATACAGATCAAGTAAGAAATAATTCCTTTATATATTAAAAGTAGCTTCTTGATTGTAATTTGAAATAAATAATTATTTTTTCTTTATTGGATTATATCGGTGATGTTTTTGGAGGCATTTCCAGGGAAAGAAAAACCTTTTAATGCTTGACCCCTAACTGTTAAAGAATCCCTAATCATCTTAGTTATCTAAGAAAACATAGAAAATAAAAGGATCCAGTCCTTCAGCTTAAAGTTAAAACATAAAACAGAAATGTTCAGATAATCGTTTTGTTTAGTCATTGACCTAAGACCTTACTAGTTTTCTGAGTTGAAGTTTAACATGTCATAGTATTGGTTGAATTTTGAAACTATTCCATGCAGATATTTGACTGACAAATAATCAATGTGTGAAGAAATCCCTTATGGCATTAAAATTCATGGTATTTCTTCTCTTCTTTGGAGGAGCTTAAGGATATAGTTCTTTAGATATGGATTCAAAGGCGCTACGAGGAAGCACTAGCTTAAGTTAAATAATATATGTTCAGTGCTTCTGGATATAATCAAGAAGTGCTTCTAAGGATGGCAGAGAGGAGCGGTAAAAGCTTGGGACTTGTGGTGCTCAAGTGATATGAAGCTGGGGCATACCGCTAGATATGCATTCATTCGAGGTAGATCTAAGAATACAATCATAGGCCGCTTTGCGAAAGATGATTCATTGCATCTAATATACTGTTTTCTGAAATTATTTGCATAACTGAGTAGTTTTTCATTCTCTATAGAATTGTTTGATAGTATACAATTTATTTTCCAAAATAAATTGGTTCTAGTAACATGAAAATTGATTTAGTTTCTTACATTCCAATATGAAATTGAGAAAGATATTACTTTGGGAAACCATGAGAAATCGACTTGGTTTGATGGAATGCAACGAAGTTTAACCTATTTTTTTTCTCCATTAAACCAAATCATAATGTTTAAATGATTTAGGGTATTCTCACAAAATGAAGTTTAAAAAAAAGTCAGGTGTATGCTAAACCTCTTTCAAGGCTGCCCAAGGGTCTGGAAGGATTAGACAAGCACTTTCAGCGTGTTTGGTTGGCGAGGATAGCCAACTCAGTCAGGACTGATTCATAAAGCAACAGTTTCTATTTATTGGAATAACTCATTGCAAGCAATGATGAATGTGGCCTGAGTAGGCACTTGGAGCTCTGCCATCAGAATCGGCTATTCAACGCCATCAACAAGCACTGAACTCAACCACAACAATACGACGACTCAAAATTTCAGTCTTATAACTTAAAAATATTAGAGGGAATCAAAATAGAAGTAATTCTTCTATAAGAAAAAAAAAAAAAAAAGAACTCTCCTACAGTTCAATGCAAGCAAGAGCAAATGTCAAAGAAATCAATGGAAGATGATTCAAGGGGAGATCTATTGCCGACCCAACTAGGGGAACCTCTTCCAGGTAGTATTGAATGATGTTAGCCATTTGTTGTAAATTTCAAATGAGGTTGGGTATCTCGGAACTTATGCATGTAGTTAAAAAGTGAGAAAAATCAAAGCAATTTTTGTTTATGGTAATCAAAATTTCAGAAGCAAAAAATGTCAAAGAAGGTTTGGGCGAGAAATCTAGAAAGGAGACAGAGGAATAAAGGTGAAAAAAAGAAAAGAAAAGAAATTAAAGTATGACTGGCAATAGAAACCACGGTGGTTGGTGGAAGCAAATATGACGAAAAGTAGATAATATGATGAGTTATGAGTTTAGATAGAGAGAAGATAAATTTTTTAGAGAGAGGAGAGACAATTTGCAGAAATAAGTTGAAAAAAACCAAAATTGAAATTAAAAAAAAAAACTCATATGATTTAAGAAAATAACAAGACAAAATGAAACCATTTCTAACATTATTTCCGATTAACAAGATGGAGGATTATATTATATTTTGATATAATACGAACTACTAACTAGAATATAAAAATATTGTTTGTAATACCCAAAAAAATATTATTTAGATTTAATACTTGTCTTTTAATTAAAAATGAAATATTACTTTAATATATATTATTAAATATTTCTATCTTATTATGGTTAATATTTAATTTTTATAAGATGTTAATAATATAAATAAAAAATTATATTTAAAGATAAAATTGTTATTTTAAGCTATTCTTTGCATATTCTTTTATGTAATCAAATTATGTAAAACTATTATTTATTTATTCTATTTAATCAATCAAACTAGTTAATATCTATTACCTCCTCATTTTATTCCCATCAAATATCTATTACATCCTTATCTTATTCAATATCAATGAACCAAACGTAATTATTATTTCTTCCCCTGAGGCTTCCATGGTGCTAAGATGTCTCCCACTGTGAGATAGACTGAATTCATTCCAAAGGATTTTGGAATTATGTAATTTCTCCATCACATTCACACACAAGCTGAAACGGAAGAAAAACCACATCAGCAATGTATGCGGCGAAATTTCATTGGATGAAAATGACTAGGTTTGAAGAAATAATATTCTTCATTCAACTTGCAGGACATATCAATAATTATACATTTCAAAGTGGTTTCATGGTTTTCAGTAATCCATTCTTCCTCCTATAGCAATGAAATTCCTTTATTCAGCCAAGCATTTGCTCAATAGAATGCTTTTACTGTAATCTGCTAGGCTGAATAAAACATTTCGGCATGACAGTCCACTGGAAATTTTAATTACCTATTCAATGATAGGATTAAAACGACATTAATGGAGTTACCTTTCTTGTAGATAAGTTGAATTTTCGAAGTAGATTGGAAATTGGGTGGCCAGTATGAGATATGAAGGCACCTTTGTATTTGTGTTGATGGAATATATTCCCAATTTCCTGTGTTTGGCCTGGTGACATGCAGAAGAATCTTGACTACAGGAACCCCAACCTGCAATTTCAAGCACTGATCGAAAATTTTCACTACTTCCTATTCTATGTCGATGCTTTTAACAGTACAATAATAGGGGAAGAGAGAGATGAAAAGCAGTCACTTGGAAAAGTTTAAAATGATTACTGCAATGGCAAGTAATCAATGTTACGATGAAGTAATAGCAAGAGTCCGAACCTAACGTAAGATAGCATGAAGTGCAAGAACCAGCCGTGTTCATTAGAGACTGAGGGCCATCATTTCTTTGTTTCTATCAACTTGGTAATTCTTTAGAGAAGCAAATGGGCAACTCCGTCCTGCACAACGTTGTGAAACATTTGTATGAGAGACTAAATTTAAAAATCATAGAGATGTCAATGATTTTGTGGTTCATTTATAGTTAGCGTAGGCCATCCGTAACATGGTATGGAATAGTATGTTCATATATGTTGCCTAATAATATGAGGTAATAACAAAGATTTTAGTTATCGACGACAGTGCTGGTTCAGGAAAAGCTGACAGTGAGGGACAGGACCTCAGTCTTGATAGCAAAAGCCAGATAATGGCCATTAAAGTATAGCATGTTCAACGAGGCTGGATTCAAACCCTTTTGCAAGTGGCCAATCAGTGAAATATAAAAAGAAAGAGACAACTTAGATTTGGGACAATTTTTTCAAAACATCTTTTACATAAAAGTAGAGTATCACTTCTTACAAATGAGATTCCATGAGCTTTTTGATTTAATGCAGAAGACGAGAGAATCGCGGCCGTTAATGGGACAGCTGCCGATTCCCAGACAAGCTTCGGTTTCCTCATGATCTGGATCCATCGAAATTTTCAAACATCAAAAGTTAAAGAATCTAAGTTATAATGTGGACAAACTTTTTGGTGGTGAAAAAGAGATTCTTGTAATGTCTTGCCGTCAACAGAAGCAACAGGAAGCCAAATCCCATTACAACAGATGAATTTAAAACCAAAATTACCATTGGAACATTTTGTTCCTTTTCAAAAGTGGAATAGGGCTCTTACTACATGAAATGAAAGCATATATAATATGAAAGGCACATGCATGCCTTGTAGTCATTGATTCTGTGGTTTAGTTTATTGGACTGAATCAAAGAGTAGATTTACATTCATCGAAGTCATCCCAACCAATGATTGTGGAAGCATTTGTAAAGTGCCCCTTTGATTCTTGTCCAAAAAGCAAGCAGAGCACTTCCTAGATGCCGCTAATTACTAGCTTACTTGACATTCTTATATAATGTCTAGCACCTAGTTATTTTAAAAAAGAAAGAAATGACTATAGGGAAAGTATACATTGCTTTCCCTTGGTGTACCCACTTACCTCATCTCTGTGATCAAATACAGAGGTCATAACAGGTATGAATTGCAGCTTGCTAGTATGTAGTATTCCAATCAGTCCCTTTAGCTGCTGTAATCACACAACGACTGCTTCACCCTCCATGAATCCAGCAAGTGTTGCCTTGGGTAGAAGCTCGATCAGAAAGCCTAACCTGTATGTCAAAACCAGAATCAACTAAAATCACACTGATAGATAAATGAAGTGGCTTTTGTCTCTATCTATAGTCCAATATGTTCAAGAACTCCTTTGACAAACCTTATACATTTTGACTTTACAACATTAAAAAGGGTACCTTAAAGAGACCCAAAGATGCCTGATACTCATGTTTTACTTTCTGTTTGGTGTGATTGGGTGGATTAGCTCTTACGAACTTCTGTTCAGCTCTTACGAGCTTCTATTTAGCTTTCGAGCTTCTATTGGCATATTCGGGAGGACCAGCTCTTATAAGCTTCTTGTAACACCCCATACCCGTATCCGAGACCGGGATAGGATACGAGGCATTACTAAAATTTTCAGAATAATTTCAATTAATTTATATCATTTAGTATTCATTTCCATATTTCATGTAACATCCTTTTCATATTATAATTCTCGTATCATATCAAATATTCTATCCTTTGAATCATTGAAGTTCTGATGGATTTTTCAATAGTACACTCAAAGCGTACATTTCCATATTCCATCAATTCATATTCAGAAATAACCCTTAGGACGTTTAATCATCAATGAAACACCCCTAACCCGTCTCCGTCGCTGAATCAGGGTTACGAGGCATTACGAAACCAAGCTCACATAAACATAACTTTAATATCTAATTCCAAATGCAAGTCCAATTCATGAACATATATAATCAAATTCAAGCATGGAAACTAAACTCTTTTCCCATTGCTATTTACAATATAGGATTCAAAACTAACCAAAACATTATCAAGCCTATACATGCCATAAGATCGAGTTCAAATATTTAACAAAATACCAAAAGAAGTCCATAGTGTGATGGACTGTGCTGATGATCCCCGAGCTCGTAACGCGTCTCCAAATCTATAAAAACGAATGAACGAAAGCAAACGAAGTAAGCTTTTATAGCTTAGTAAGTCTCCAGCATAACTAAATGTATAATTATAAACACATAATTATTATAACCTTTTTAATCTATTCTACTGAAATTTCAACTAACACAACCAACTAACATTCATACATTATTCTACTCAGACCATTTCATTTATAGTCAGATATGTATACCTGTCGGATGAATTCAGTTTAATATATATATTATACAAAACAACATTACAATTGAATGTATACCACCGAGCATATATATACATATTATATACATATCAAACCGATTGTATATGTACACTCATGGTATGTTCTAAATCAATTCAAATCTAACACAAATATATATACATCAATCACATCTTATATTTGTTTGTATATAAATATACTCATTATGAATTTATACCTGAATACCTAGGTAACACATACATTCGAAATACACACACATATATATATATCTCAAATGCATACATGATTAATTATCAAACACATAGGCTCAACATATATATGTTTAACTACCACATATCACCATATGCATTTATAAATTCAGCAATCACATATATCTAATGTACATATGTATTCATCGATTTCATATAATCACAAATCATAGATATATCCATTGCATATTCTAACACAATTTAAACAGATTCACCGGCATTTTGCCTGCTAGGCTTAATGTAACACCCCTTACCCGTATCCAACACCGGAATAGGGTACGAGGCATTACCAAAACACATACACTTGTAAACGTATTTAACCGAGTTATAAAATTTCATCAAAATTAAAACTTTCAAAATAATTAACATGTTTCTATAACTTTTCACAATATATCCTCAAAATATTATAATCATAATAATTAGGGCCTGCGAGACCCGATACATACTCATGCAATTTAATGCTTCATTTCCATTTCATTCAATTCGCAATTTCCCATGCTCATAATTTAAATCATATCACTAGCAATTTCCATTTAATTCACGTACAATTCAATGACATCAAATTCAAAACTAATACGTATTTACCATTTAACTCAATGTTTATTGATTATACCATTCAATAACACATTTATGAAATTCTCAATTTAGCAATGAAAATATCACTTTAGTTTGAATAACAACATCGTCCTGATATAAATACACTACCACTTATCCATTTACTTTAATTCTTTTGGGCCCATTTGTCACTTACCATCCTTAATCAAATTACGGAACGGTCACGGAAAATTGAGTACTTCACTTTCACTTTGCCATAGTATAACTATGGTCTTACGTATGATCACTTATCACTTGTCCCTGATCAGATAAGTGTAGCCACCTATCACTTTGTTTCTTGATCAGATAAGTGTAGCCACTTATCACTTTGTTTCTTGATCAGATAAGTGTAGCCACTTATCACTTTGTCTCTTGATCAGATAAGTGTAGCTAAAGCTATCACTTATCACTTTGTCTCTTGATCAGATAAGTATAGCCGAAGCTATCACTTATCACTTTTCACTTGTCACTTGATCAGATAAGTGTAGCCGAAGCTATCACTTATCACTTTGTCACTTGATCAGATAAGTATAGCCGAAGCTATTACTTATCACTTTCCACTTGTCACTTGATCAGATAAGTGTAGCTAAAGCTACCACTTATCACTTTGTCACTTGATCAGAAGTACTCAAATCCGGCGTTCCGCTCAATTTGATCATTTATTCATATATCAGGCTTACCAACATGTGTTAATTCATAAACCATTCATGGTATTATTTCATGCCAAATCATATATTGAATATACCATACACACATACTATGAAACTTTATTTTCACACATGAGCTTAAACCATGACCAATAATGCACAAAAATAAGCATCATTCATATTTCATCGTTTATGAGTTATAATCAAACATATGACCATTTATACACGAATCATTCATATATTTCCCAATTTTCCTCCTCCTCCTCTCCATTCCACATCCTTAATGTGTATAACACACTTAAACAACATTAACCATAATTTCAATATTCACTAACATGTATATTCAAAGCTGTTTATCCGAGTCAGAGTCACTAAATTATTTTTATCCGGAGCTAAAGAGCTCCAAATTAAGATCCGTTAATTTTACCTGAAACTAGACTCACATATCTTCATACCATAAAATTTTCATAATTTTTGGTTCAGCCAAATAGTACAGTTTATTCTTTAAAGTTTCCCCTGTTTCGCTGTCTGACAGTTCCGACCACTCTTCACTAAAAATTAATTATCTCATTGTACAGAATTCGGATGATGTTTTAGCTTGTTTCTTCTAAAAATAGACTCATTAAGGATTCTAACCATATAAACTATAACTCATAATCATTTTTTTACAATTTTTAATGATTTTCCAAAGTCAGAACAGGGGAACCCGAATTCATTCTGACCTTGTCTCACAAAATCTATTATATCTCATGATTTACAATTCCATTGCTCACATCATTTCTTTTATAAGAAACTAGACTCAATCAGCTTTAGTTTCATATTTTATTCATCCTCTAATTCAATCTCTACAATTTTTTGTGATTTTTCAAAGTTACACTACTGCTGCTGTCCAAAACTGCTTTAGTGCAAAATGTTGATTTCCATTTTGCCCCAAATTTCACAGTTTATACAATTCGGTCCTTTCTCAATTAACCCCTCAATTAATCTAATTTTCTCAATTAGTACTTTACTAGACATTATAAGTTGTTACACAACTATTGAAATTCAGAATTTCCACATATAACTCTATCTTCAAACTCTTTTACTATTAGGTCCCAAACATTCACTTTCTATTCAATTCTTTCAATAAAATCAGCATATGAACAATTTAAAGCTCTAATTTCATGCTAAATCATCATATACTTCCAGCACATATTCATATCAACTTTCAACTTCTTTCATAAAATCAAAAACTAATGGATTTAACAAGTGGGCCTAGTTGTAAAAGTCATAAAAATACAAAAATTTCAAGAAATAGTCAAGAATTGAACTTACTTGTAATAAAAATATGAAGAACCAGCTTGAAGAAGCCCTTCCATGGTGTTTTAGCTGATGAGAATTCAGAAAAATGAAGAGAAATCTAGATAATTCCACTTGGGTCCTAACTTTATTAAGCAAATTTTGCAATTTTCCAATTTTGCCCTTAATTCTCCTTACTTTCTTGCTGATTTCATGCCTCTGCCGTCCAGCCCAAATAGACCTTGGGTCTATTTGCCTTTTAAGCCCTCTTCCTTTTATCATTTAAGCTATTTAATCATTTCCCAAAATTTTGCATTTGTTACAATTTAGTCCTTTTTGTTCAATTAATTATCGGAACTTTAAAATTTCTTAACGAAACTTTAATACTAACTTTTTAACACTCCATAAATATTTATAAAAATATTTATGGCTCAGTTTAAAATCCCCGAGGTCTTGATACCTCATTTCGATTCTAATTATTTTAATATTTATTTCTAGTGCACTATTCACTATTTCAAAAATTTTCCTAACTTCATATTTAACTTATACTTACTAAATTAATAATATTTTCTACCCATTTGTCGAATTTAGTGATCTCGAATCACCGTTCCGACACCTCTGAAAATTCAAGCCATTACATTTTTTTTGTCGGATTTGTGGTCCCGAAACCACTGTTCCGACTATGCCTAAAATCGGGCTATTACACTTAAAGCCTGATTCAGTACACCGGCACTTAGCCTGCTAGGCATATAGTCTGAAATGTATCACCGGCATTAAGCCTGCTAGACATATAGTCTGAAATGTATCACCGGCATTAAGCCTGCTAGACTTAAAGTCTGAAATGTATCACCGGCATTTAGCCTGCTAGACTTAAAGTCTGAATTACTTCACCGGCATTAAGCCTGCTGGACGTAACATCTGTATTATATTCAATCACTTTATAATAATTCAAACTAACAATTTCATATCTTCAC